>NC_086318.1:263208579-263508579 GCF_036172605.1 Pelobates fuscus | reverse complement strand
TTAGAGATATAGATAAAAATAGAAAAATAAATAAAGATATAAATAAAAATACTCATAAAAATAAAAATAAAATAAAAATAGGAATGGATATAAATAATACAAATAAAATAAAAATAAAATAAAAAATAAAAAATAAAAGATAAAAATAAAAATGGACTTCCAAAATGAGATTAAATGCTGAAAGACAAAAAATAAAAATAAAAAATGAATTCAATAAAAAGGAGAATTTATAAAAAAAAATGGCACAGTTCAAAATCAGCATTCAGACCAAACGGAGCTAGAATGTTCAGATTACAAATCCATTTGGTCTCTATTTGTCCCAATTTCTTGATTTCATCCTCTCCTCGACAATTTCGTTCTATCTTCTGGATTGCAAAGAATTCCACAAATTCAGGGTCACTTTCATGCATTGAAACGCTGTGTTTATCAAATCCCTTTCTAATGTTGCGTATATGTTCATTTATTCTAACTTGTAATGGTCTTTTAGTTCTCCCAACGTACAGAAGATTACAGGGACATTTTAGAATGTAAATAACTCGTTTTGAAAAACATGTTACCATATCTTTTATTTTGTATTCCTTTTTATTTTTTGGATCCTGAAACTTGATTAAATGTATTTTTCCGCTCTTAGTGCTTCTACACGCCAGACAGTTTCCACATCCAAAAAAAACTTCTTGATGAAAGAAGGTATTAAATTTTTTTCCCCTAATGTGGCTATGAGTTAATTTTTGCTTTAGATTTGGTGCTCCTCTATGTATAATTCTTGGTATGTCTGGTAAAATTGTGTGTAGCATTGGGTCTTTTTTCAAGATAGGCCAGTGTTTGTTAATAATTTGTTTAACCTTTCGACTGTTGTGGTTGTAGTTACAGATAAAAGATACATTGTGTGTTTCATTTTTATTTTTCTGTTTATATTTTAATAGTTCGGATCTGTCTGTCTGTTCTACTTCTTCCATTAGCTTACGAAGATGTTCCTCCTCATACCCTTTTTCCATAAATTGTGTTTTTATTTTTGTGGCTTGAGTTTGGAAAGTGTTAATGTCTGTGCAGTTTCTACGAATTCTAAGGAATTGTGACCTGGGGATATTCTTTAACCATGGGGAAAAATGGCAACTGTTAAGATAAATATAATTATTATTAAATATTTAATTATTCATCAAGTTTTTCTTTTGGATCTGAAAACAAAATCGTAAACTAGCTAATTACAGATAATAAATCTATTAAATTGAAGGGGTCCTAGGTGAACCTCACTGATCACCCAAATAGTGAAACAAAAAGCAACAAAGTGGAACCCACATCCAATGAGCATACAACATATGTATACAACCTGGGAATATAGACCAGAGTGGAATATTCTATATACAATGGTAGTAGAATCTAGAAAAACAAAATATATAGATCATAGCATAACACTGTGATGTATAATAAGTGAATAAGTGGTAGTGGTATCTAACTCACAAACGAAGGTGAAAATCAGGCCTCTCACCCCCTTGGGGTATATGGAGTATGAACCTTGATAGCTGCTTCAAATGCACAGTTCAAGGAGGTATATATCTTTAAGGAATGGATAAAAAAAAGCCATACATGGTGAAGTATGTTATAAAAATTACAAAAGAGATTTATTGGATACACTTACAAACAGAAGAAAATTCTGAGCATATCTCCACTCTCTGTGGAACTCCAAAGCAGCATGGAACGAACAGCACGATTCCAAATAGGAGTAACAAGACCAGGAGAGATCAAAACATAATAAAATTCAAGATAAAAATTAAGAACAATATGAGTCCATATATCCAACGCGTTTCGTCCAGATTAAAATATAAGGGACTTCTTCAGGGATATGTAGAGGGTCATGTGAAGGAGAATCTTCTTATACCCGTTGAAATTCTTCATAATGCCGATCACCGGCGGCGTGCGTTTCAGCCTGGAATGCACAAACGTATTTCCTGTGACGTACATCCGTTTGCCGAGCGCATGCGCGCTGAGAATCTAAGAGTAAAACGCTCGAGACTCGAGCGTATGTGAACACAGAAGAGGAGATCAAAACACCACATTAGAGTTTTGGAGCATTTTAACAACATTAAAAGGGGTACTCTTGATCACAGTGTTCCTAAACATTGTAATTCATGTCCCCTTTTTTGTTGGGAAAATTTCCAAGCTTTTGGTATTGAACATATCACACTGGGTTGCAGAGGAGGTGACAAGCTCCAAGAATTAATCCGGCAAGAAGCATTTTGGATTTATACACTAAAGACGCTTCATTATAGCCTGAATGCTGAAATAGATCTTCAAGGTCTGATATAGATATCTTGAATACTGGTTGTATTAATATAAATTGGTATGTACTGGTTTTCTTCTGGAATTTCCTCATTTCTTATTCATTTACTGATATATTTATGTATATTACACTTATACTATTTTCTGCTTTGTCATTTTATTTGTACTGTTAGGTATATACATATACTGAGATTGTTGTTATGTAATTTTATCATCCTACCTATTCCAGTTCGTTATCATTTATGTATATGGATGTGTGGATTGGGTATGATCTTTACCTTCCAACACATTCATGTACACATTTGAATCTGTGCTGGACTCATTATTTATTTGTTTATATAGTAGGTTATTTATTTCTTTATTAGCTATATACCACACATTTTGTGTTTTCGTATGGTCCTTACTATGTTATCGATGTATAGCGACATATTGATGGGCAATCTAGATCTCTGGTGTTTTGATCTCCTCTTCTGTGTTCACATACGCTCGAGTCTCGAGCGTTTTACTCTTAGATTCTCAGCGCGCATGCGCTCGGCAAACGGATGTACGTCACAGGAAATACGTTTGTGCGTTCCAGGCTGAAACGCACGCCGCCGGTGATCGGCATTATGAAGAATTTCAACGGGTATAAGAAAATTCTCCTTCACATGACCCTCTACATATCCCTGAAGAAGTCCCTTATATTTTAATCTGGACGAAACGCGTTGGATATATGGACTCATATTGTTCTTAATTTTTATCTTGAATTTTATTATGTTTTGATCTCTCCTGGTCTTGTTACTCCTATTTGGAATCGTGCTGTTCGTTCCATGCTGCTTTGGAGTTCCACAGAGAGTGGAGATATGCTCAGAATTTTCTTCTGTTTGTAAGTGTATCCAATAAATCTCTTTTGTAATTTTTATAACATACTTCACCATGTATGGCTTTTTTTTATCCATTCCTTAAAGATATATACCTCCTTGAACTGTGCATTTGAAGCAGCTATCAAGGTTCATACTCCATATACCCCAAGGGGGTGAGAGGCCTGATTTTCACCTTCGTTTGTGAGTTAGATACCACTACCACTTATTCACTTATTATACATCACAGTGTTATGCTATGATCTATATATTTTGTTTTTCTAGATTCTACTACCATTGTATATAGAATATTCCACTCTGGTCTATATTCCCAGGTTGTATACAAGTGTTGTATGCTCATTGGATGTGGGTTCCACTTTGTTGCTTTTTCTTTTGGATCTCCCTCACTCACCAAGCACATCACGATGCACGAGGGAATCCTTTATTGACACCTATTTATTTATTTATAATTTTTTTTCCTAATTTCGTTAGCCAAAATGTCTGTGTACTTCTCTTTAGAAACTGGACTAGTTTAATGCTATCAGTACAAGGGGACAGAGCATAGCGTTCTACCAAGGATAGAACACCCATAAAGGTGTTGGGGGGAGTTTATAGGAGTTTAGAATAGTGGACTACCAGGGACTTCGTCCTTTATTTCATTTTTACCACTTTATCCTATTACTCCTAAGTATTTAACAAGCTACTTTAAGCAATTTTAAAGCTACTGTTCAACGGACAGCCTGTGTCCTTCCTCATATTATGCTATACTGCTTCTACTGTTCCATCTGTCCAATTTCTATAAGATTTAAAGGTATCACATTTTCTTTTTTCTTTCCTCTGTGGATTACTCTACTACAATACAATTCATATTTTAGCATTTAATTTGCCCCATTGTTATTTGGGTATTGAGATATATCCACTTAGGATTTTTTCAAGATTAAGCATTTTTTGGACACTGACACATTGTATCCTCTCTACAGTTTATCTAATAAAGTTACAGTGTATCACTGTTTATGTTAGGATACATGTGTATCTAGTGTTTCCAATATTTATATGCTTTTCCTCAGCGATACCTTTTCCCTTTTTGGACATATCTAAAGGTACATGTCCACAAAATTAGTGTTCTTTCTAAACACCAGGTTGATTGGGAGCTTTCCCCCTTTTCTCTTTTTAAAGGGGAGCTATCCAATCTGCACAATTCTCTGCAATTCTAATTATTCACATCCACTGGTTTAAAATAGGGTTTTGTTTTAATTTGATCCTGGTCTATATATATTGTTAGATCTAGAAAGTTAACCTTCGTATTGCTATATTCTGAGGTTAGGGTGATTCCCCAGTCATTTGTATTTAGAAAAATTTAAAAAGATTGTAAGCTTTCCTCCGTGCCTCTCCATACAAAAAAGATATCATCTATGTATCTTTTATAAGAGACCAGGTTCACTTCCCAGTAGCTGCTAGATAAAATAAAAGTCTGTTCCCAAAATGCCATAAAGAGATTGGCATAACTAGGAGCGAACCTGGTCCCCATCGTTGTACCAACATTTTGTAAATAAAAGTCATTATTAAACCAAAAATAATTGTTTGTTAAAATTAGTTCTATTCCCTCCAAAATAAAATCAATTTGTTCTAAAGGATATATACCACTTTTGGTTAAAAAGAATTTTACTGCCTCTATACTTAGAGTGGGCGATGATAGTATATAGAGAGCCGACATCGGCGGTTACTAGGAAGAAGTTAGATTCCCATTTTATTTCTTGTAATATTTGTATAATGTTCAGAGTGTATTTCTTGTAATATTTGTATAATGTTCAGAGTGTATTTCTTGTAATATTTGTATAATGTTCAGAGTTCAAAATCTAACTTCTTCCTAGTAACCGCCGATGTCGGCTCTCTATATACTATCAAAAAGACATCAAGTTTCAGGATCCAAAAAATAAAAAGGAATACAAAATAAAAGATATGGTAACATGTTTTTCAAAACAAGTTATTTACATTACATTTAAAATGTCCCTGTAATCTTCTGTACGTTGGGAGAACTAAAAGACCATTACAAGTTAGAATAAATGAACATATACGCAACATTAGAAAGGGATTTGATAAACACAGCGTTTCAATACATTTTAAAGAAATGCATGAGAGTAACCCTGAATTTTTGGAATTTTTGGAATTCTGCAATCCAGAAGATAGAACTAAATTGGAGAGGAGAGGATGAAATCAAGAAATTGGGACAAATAGAGACCAAATGGATTTTTAATCTGAACACTCTAGCTCCGTTTGGACTGAATGCTGATTTTGAACTGTGCCATTTTTTTTATAAATTCTCCTTTTTATTGAATTCATTTTTTATTTTTATTTTTTTGTCTTTCAGCATTTAATCTCATTTTGGAAGTCCATTTTTATTTTTATTTTTTATTTTTAATTTTATTTTTATTTTTATTTTAATTTTATTTTTTTTATTTATATCCATTCCTATTTTTATTTTATTTTTATGAGTATTTTTATTTCTATCTTTATTTCTTTTTCTATTTTTATCTATATCTCTAATTTTGATTATTTTTATTTTTATTTTCCCTTTTTCTTTTTTCTTCTTTCTATTTTTTTTCTTTTTATTTTTATTTTCATTTTTAATTTTAATTTTATTTTTATTTTCATTTTAAGTTTTATTTCTATTTTTATTTTTATAATTTTTCATTTTCATCTGTATTTTCAATTATTTTTTTTTATATTTGATATATTTTCATTTTCCATAAAACTGTTAGGTCCCCCTTACCATTTATGGTACTGATTTATTGATTTTTTTTCTCCTTCCTCCAAAGCAATATCTACCTCTGCATGTATTTATTTATTTATTTTACATTTCACATTCTATATTCGATATAGAATAACTGCACATGTATTTTCTATTAAACTTTAATATTTATGTATGAGAAATACACACAAGTATTTTTTTATATACTGTATATCAACCATCAAAAGATGTACAGTAGGTACCTTTATTGAGAGTTTGTGATGCAAATTTAAGCCATATATTGCATTTCCCCTCTTTCATGGCTGGATTGACCTAATCTGCTGCCCCAATGCCAGTTTCCTCAATGTTCTCCTGCCCCGCTCCTATATACATAATTGAAAAGTGGAAGGGAAATTAAATTCTGTCTACCATTTTTTAATCAGTTGAAGATTTCAATAAAACTCACAGCAATGTGCAGTGTATATGAGAATATCACAGAGCTTCTCAGCAATAAAACTCAGAGTAATACACAGTGGGTAGGTTATCACAAAGCTCCCCAGCAATGCAGTACTGTGTTTACGTGTATCATAGAGATCCACACCACTAAACTCTATGAATGTATCTCAGAGCTCCTCTGTGTTTGAGTGTGATATGTATATGTGTGTGGGGGTTAATGATGTGGTGTGTGTGGGATGTATGTGTGTTTGACTGAATGTGCTGTGTGTGGAAAGGTTTAGTGTGATTATGTAAGGTGGCTGAGTGTGATTGCATGTGTGGATTGGCTAAATGTTATTGTGGTTGCTGAATGCGTGGGGGTTGTACGATTCTGCTTGGCTGAGTTTGATTGTGTGGGAATTGTGTGTTTGGCATTAAAAAATGTTAACTGAGTAATCAGTTTTTCTCATCTGTTGCTTTTTTTTTTATAAGCCAATTTTTGAATATATGCCATTTTAAATAACAAAACAAATGTGTAAAATTTTTACTTTTCACTTAAACATCTCCCACAGTTATACATACACACATACACACAGTCATACAGATACATCCTGTGAAGAAGAGAGACTGTTAATTCGAGATTTTTAAGGCCATTCGTGACTTTTTATGCTTTATTAGTAGATGAAACTACCGAACACCGACCACCCCCCCGGCTCATTATCTACAAAGGGAACTGTCCATTGAGCGCTCTCTCTGGGTGGTATAGCCGAACGCCACGTGGGAGAGAAAATGGCGGCCATCTTGTTTGCACGAAAGGAGGCAGCGGGACTCGGTCGTCGAGCGCCTGGAACTAAAATCGGACACTCAACTTCCCGAACACCGGTAAAAACATACGAATGCCTGCTTCCTTTTCCTGAACGGCTAGGACAGCGCCGTTCGTTAGTTTTGTTCCCACGTACAAGGGGAACAATCACTCATATGAGTCAGGGGGCTCCGTTCGTGCTTTAGTTTGTTTATTTGACATTTTTGAAATAGACAGACTGCACAGCCTAAACGCATGGAACTGTTTTGGGCAGGAGCCTCGTGTGCGGTCGGTAAAATGTGACTTCCATAGAATTTGAAAACCCCTGAACTGATCTAGGTGATTTTTGGATATGTTGGTCACCCAGATCAGGGCTATCAGGGGAGCTGACATTTATGGGGATACCATGTGTTTTAGGGTACTTTCCAAGTTTTGGGGAAAATGTTTTTTCTGCCTGGAGATAATTGGGTTATCCTTTAGCTGACTCAATTATCTCACAGGCAGAAAGGAGGGGATTGGATGTTTGCAGTGGGAGTGTTTCACTTTGTCACTGTCATGTTATTGGTTGTAACTTTTTTGTCCTGGTGCCCCACAAGGTCCATGTGGGCGGTCCCCTTGCATGGGGACTTGCATAAAAGCCAGTGTGGCATCAATAAAATTAAAATAAAGTTGCTTGCATTAGTTCGCTACACTGCTCCTTCTGCATCACTATAGTCCAAGCTGCCAGGAACAGTGTGTAGAACTCTAGAGGACTCGGCTGTCTGGTGCAGTAGGGGGCAGACAGAGAGGGCAGTCGGGGAGCCAGGTCCAGTAATTTGCAGCAATTAGTTGACATGCTGGCATAGTACATGGGACAGGTTGGCAACTCATCCACATAAATGAGAACTCAAAGTGAAATTTAAATGTAAGACCATAATAACTGAACTGAAAACATTCTCTAACACAGCTATGCTTCCAGTGTTGCTACTTTGGCTTTACATGTTTAATTCACTTCGAATTCTCAAGTTATTAAATAACCATGGTAGCCATACTGCACAAATGCATGAGCATCATGGCAAATGTAAACAAGAAAACCCAGTAGTCCCCTTCTACAGGCAGATTCCCCCGATAAGTTATATCAAATCACTCAGGACAAACACTTCCTTAAGCTACAAGATGTAGTACATAAACACAAATTAATGACCTTGACCACCCTTTTTAATAAGGATAAGCCCACAGGCACACAACATCTTTACTATGCACAGATAACCCACACTATCCGGAGCATAAAGCTCATGCCAGAGGGAGACAAAGAATTGACGTCCTTCAAGCAGATGTGCTTCGCACACACCTTAAAAAGTAGGATAATATCTACGATGTATATGATACCTCAAAAAACACAAACACCTGAGCTTCCGAGGTACACAGGGAAGTGGGAGGTTGAATTGCAAGCAGATTTGACTCAAGAACAATGGAAGAGGATATTCATCAGGACACACAAAACGTCTATGAACCTCACTACGCAAGAAAGTAATTACAAACATCTCACCCGTTGGCATTACACACCTGCAAAAATACATAAAGATGCCGAAGATACCTGTTGGAGATGCCAACAACCGAAAGCACAGCCTGCACATATCTGGTGGCAATGCCCCACATTCACAAAATTCTGGAGACGAATACACACACTATTACAAATGATCACTGATTTACAAATTCCTTTTTCCCCAGAATACTTTCTGCTATTTCTACTGCCACCGACTTGGAACGGCTTTGACCACTCACTTACTTATAGCAGCAAACCAACTAATCCCAATTCATTGGAAGCAATCAGCTCCCCCGTCCATCCAGGAATGGATCCAAAGGGTAGAAAGGGGTTAGACAAATCACCTACGCCAAGTCACTCTGATGCTGTACTCCTTAGTTATTAACAAATCTGTTATATTGTTATCAAAATATATTCTGGATACGAGAATGTTTATGCATTTAATCTATGAAGTAAGACATCTTTGAATTGATACCACACTTACTTGTAGATACTATTGAATCTATTCCGTAAATCATCACAGACCAATGCATTCATTTATTTATTTAAAAGTGACACTAGAATTTTTTTAAATGCTCTGTTATGCTATATAACTGTCAATTGCAAATCCTTTCTGCTTTTAAATCAATGTTGCTATATATTATTATTATTGTTAGAATGTGACTGTTTTTGAAAAATGAATAAAAAATCTTAAATTAAAAAAAACAAAAATACAGTAGTGTGGGCAGAGCTACTCCTCTGCGGATCTGATTCTCTCTACTCACTGATCAGCGGCAGAGCAGCTCTGCCCACAGAGTCCAGCCAGCAGCTCAGAAGAACATGACATGGGTGTTTTTAGCTTCACAACCATCGACCACAAAGGGACTAGAATCGGGTTCCAACAGGGGAGTGTCACCGTAAACAGACACCAAGCTAGACAACTTGGAGCCAGTTCTATAGGCTCCATACCAGGTGAGAGTTTTTAAATTAGTGCACTATATTTCCACTGGTATATATAATACTACACCTAGAAGTTCTCGTTTGTATCGTATTTGCTTCATCTCCACATATACATCCCATTGGGAGCTGTTTGCATCTACAGAAGAAGGTTGTGAATGCAACCTGAAGGCACACAATTTCTTGAGTTTAGAGCCTATATCCATAGTAAAGGCTCTACTCCATGTAAGTTTATTTCCACCTACCTAGGATAATATATTCATTATTCACTATTCGTTTTACAGTAATACACTATATGCATATTTATCTATTTCTGTTATATGTACATTCACCATATATCTCTGTGAGAGGTAAGTCCCAGGTTTATTTTTCAGCTTTGCACTCATACTTTATGTTGTGAAGGTGAAGGGATTATCACCTAAACGATTTTAGTTTTACATATTATCCTTGCAAATGTGCCTATAAACATCATATAGTATCAATATTCCCCATTACTGTTCTATGGATCCTAGTTTTTTCTGTATCTAATATTGGTCTCAGAAACCCATTTAGATGACATTTCATAGGTATTTTATCAGTATTAGTAGTTATCATTGCATTACTGCTGATGGATGTCTAAGTCATTGTATTAGATACATTTTTCTACAACATAACAGAAGAACTTCCTTAAAAGTACACGCTTATCTATCCTTCACAGCCCAGGCTCAAATGTGAGTCATTCACTATATTTATTAAAATGAGACATGCAGGCAGTTTTAATTTATAGACCCCAAATCCAGACTTTCCAAAGATTTAATTCCATCTGAGTGGTTCTCCGTTTAGGTTTTGCTAAATAAAGTGTTTAGAATGAGTGTTCTCACTCTTTAAAATATCTGTGACTATATCATGATATTGTATTAGATATAAACAGATCAAATACATCTTCATCCACAGGAATTAATCGTAGGCATACCATATGATGTACACAATCATGTTAGACTAAAAAATTATTTTATGTTTTATATGTTTTCACATATTTAAATAAAAGTGTCTGTTTCACCTAATTTTTATCTTATCACCTTGAGTGTTGAAGATGTCTTCTATCTGTTTTTAATGAGGATTGTATTCCCTGGTGTGTGAATTCATTCCTGCTGCACTGGCAGAGTTTAAAAGTGTGAGTGAACTATTTTTAAGTCATGCTTCTATGGACTATAGGACTTGGTAGGTTGGAAGATTTACAGGGACACTGCAGTCACCAAAACAATTACAACTTAATATAGTTGTTCTGGTGAGCATAATCATTCCTTCATACAAGTTTCCAACCTGTGCGGTGCAGTTGCACTCAGGTGTCAGGTGTGCAAGGTGTCCGGCTGCACAGGGCGCCATGGCAGCAGGGGGCGCCATGTGGCAGACACAGCTCACAGATGCCCAGCTACCTGGGTGGAGGACTATAAAAAAAAAGATTATGCCAGTAGGGGCAGAGCTTGCAGAGTGTTAGGCGTGGCTTAATGAGCGGCAGAGGCGGGGTCTCAATGGCAGCAGGGACAGAGCTACAAGCGCCCAGAAGCTAAAGTTTCACAGGAAAGGAAGGAGTCCCTGCTTCCCCAACAACCACAGACTCCTGGAATTGCACTGCCTCCAATCCACACAAGTAACTATATGTGTGATTGCCTATGTGTTCCTGTAACTGTGTGTGTGACTGTCTGTCTGTGTGCCTGTAACTGTGAAATTTCCCCTAACATAGAGATGCACACCAGAGCAGGGAATCCCTTAAATCTATGTTCGGGGAAATTTCCCCGAACATAGATTAGAGGGATTGCTTGCTCTGGTGCGTTCGTCTATATTCGGGGAAATTTCCCCGAACATAGACGAACACACCAGGGCACGGAATCCCTCAACTCCTTACTTACCGACCAATTCGTTCTACGACCAGGTCGTAAGAACGGAACCCGGTTGGTAAGTGAGGAGTACCTGTATAAGTATACCTGTGGGACTGTGACTCTATAAAAATATACACCTGCATTCACACATAAACCTACATGCATATTTTTATCTGAGTTGAGTACCCATCACACACAGCCAATAAACCCATTACAAATATCACACACAGCCAACTCATAGCATACATATCACACACAGTCTTTACACCTAACACACACACATTACACTATATTATAGTGAGATTTATTAGAGTGGAGCTCTGGCATACAAAATGCACATTACTCTATGTTTTTATAGCTGGAGAGCTCTGTGATACACTAATAGGTACATCACTGAGAGTTGTATTGATGTGGAGCTCTGTGACAAGCTCATACACTACACATTACTGAGAGTTGTATTGTTGTGGAGCTCTGTGATAAGTGGGGGGGCGTGGGGGAACGCTGCTAAGATTTTTTACACAGGGCGCCTCGAAGCCTAAGGCTGCCGTCTAGAGCCGTGGCCCCACTGGGGTCTATGGATGGGCCGGCCCTGGGGGGGGTGAAGGGGGCAAGCCACCAAAAATACATGTTTGTGTTCCTGACCCTATAGTGTTCTTTTAAGTTAAGAAATGAAAATCTGTTAAATTTAGAAAAACAATGCATCAACGGAGATAAGATAGTGTTATACGAATATATAGTCGGGGCTACCGACTAGTTACCTTAAGCTACTCAGGAACCCTTACAACAAGCAGGCATCCATTTCCCCCCAGTAAGTGAACAAGACACAGCTCTGGGAGTACAACACTGACAATGCTTTATTGGTACAGGCTTAATTTATACACAGACCCCTCACAGGGGTTCTCCATTACATTCAGCACAAGTTCCTCGGTCTAAGGCTGGAGGGGGATGGTTAACAGATAACCATCTCCCGCTCTGGAAGATATCAACAGTACAAAATTTACAGACAATAGGACACATTACGTATATGGGGAAAACTACGGGGGCTCTGCACCCTGGGAAGAAAAAGGGGTACACATATACAATATACATCCCTGGATAGCCCCAGGGCCCAACTAGGATCCCCAAAAATAACGGGGCTATCGCATGTACCGAGCCCGAGAAAACATTGTTTAAAATCTGGGCTCGAGGCTCTGTACATCCCCGCAATTAGTTCCACGGAGTTGCTTGGTTTAGTCTGGTGAATTCAAACTTCGTACTAATCGGCAATTGGGGAGGGGAGGCGTTCCGCTAGCCAATCTGGGAAAAGGGCGCAAAACCAAATTGCGCCAATCAGCGCTTGGGGCGGGGAGGTGTTTCCCTGGCCAATTAGGAGAAAGGGCACAAAACCAGTTTGAACGGCAGCCCTTCTCCTATTGGCCGGCGAAACACCTCCCCGCCTCAAGCGCTGTTTGGCGCAATTTGGCCCCAATTTTTACAGTAAGAATTATAAGAATGTGGAATTCTCTACCTGAAGACGTAGTTTTATTTCCTTGTTTGCCTGTCTTATAATCTTCTTAATCTCTTTTGATGATATTATCTCTGCTACTTTCTCATCTATAGGTTTTATGTTTTCCTTTAACTGCTTGTATTTACCCTCTAAAGACCTTTGATCTTCCTGGCTGCCTACAATTTCTGACTATCTGGTTAATATCCTACTCTATCTTGTGTAGAGATCTTTTTTGAAAATCAATCAGACTTTGCATATATTTTTTGAGCATTCTTCACTAAATTCCACTCATCCATGAGTTCTTCCAAGCCAAATTGATTAGAATGTGTACCATTGCCTCCATCCTTAAGGGGTTAACTCCTAAATGGCAGAGAATTGAGCAGTGAGACATGATTTCTGCACCAAAACTGTTTCATTAAACTGAAGTTGTTTTTGGTGACTCTAATGTTCCTTTAAGGAATACTTGTGTAGACATTTTGGAGACATTAGAGAAATTTTGATTCAGTTTGGAAATGCCTCAATTCAAAATTCAAGACAATACTGAAGTGGCACTGCTCAATTTGGAGGATGATAAATCATTCTGCATTTTCATTTAGATTGCTGTAAATCTCTCCTAATTATGTTTTCTTTCAGTAAGGATCTTATTTGATAGCAGTCTCTACATTCTCAGAGAAGCTAATTATTTCACGTTTTTTTTCAAATTCCTTTCAATCCAGGCCTGAACGAATTAAGCCAACTGGGATTTACCTGTGGAGTCTTCTTTAATAAATAATACTTAACAGGTAAATCGCTAGCTAATCAATTGGTTACAATGTGGATTAAAAGGAGTTTGATTCAGAGGATCTGGCCGAAACTAATTTTTGCACAAGTCTTCTACGTAATAAATATTTGTGTTTCCACACAAGGCATCAATGCCAAGTTTGGTAAATTAACCTCTCCTGCATTTTCCACCCTTGGTTCCAAGATTTGGTGTATTCTAATGATGGAGAACTTGACAGCATGCATTCATAACACCACACATTCTATTGTTCAAAATACTTCACACTATGTTTAATAAAGTGTCATCACATTTTCCCTTTTGTTGAGCTTTAATTTAGGTTTGAGTTCTGAGCATTTATTTTAGAGTAGCGTCATACTGACAGGTGTGTAGGATTGTCTGGAGGTCAGCTTGAATGTGCTACAAAGTACTCTGCTGACACCTATTCCTTTTTATCTTATCTAGTAAAAGGACTGCACTCCAAAGTCATCTTGAATCCAAAGTAAAATCATCCTATTAATTGGTCACAGTTTCATCAGATCATGTTGGAATTTTGCAAAATATGAAACAAACTAAAAAATAAACTGAAATGTTGCACCAAATTGTGTTATCAAAATACGCAGCAAAAAAACAAGATCTAAATTTAAAAAAACAAAAAAAAAATAATATGCATAATAAATTATGCAAACACATTTTACAGATACACTCATATGGGCAAATGTTTTTTTTTTTTTTAATGTACTGAAATGCACAACAGCTTTCATCAATTATAGTGCTATTTATTTAGTGCATTTCAGTATGAAACACTGCACATACAGAGTTAAAGCACATTGCTGCCACATGTTTAACAAAAACTGTGGTGGCATGATCTCCTTCTCCCCTCCCCTAGTGCTCTACTCAGCCCAACCTCAGAAGAGCGACATTATTAGAGGCTCGGCTTCCGCATGAGATTACAAGTTTTTTTACATTTTTTTCTTCTTTCAATAGGAGGGGGCCATGCCAGCAAGTGTTACTTCTGTAAATGGAATTAATAGAAGGATGCTATAAAAATGGTAGTAGTTTCTTTGTCGAATGCCACACTGTAGTTCCCGAAAAACTTCACCAGGTCTGATTAGACGATAAGATGTTGATTTTTTCACAAAAAAGTACCATGTCTATATAAATGCTTTAAAGCTATAGTAACCTTTTGTAAGAAAACATTTTAAACAACAGCTATTAAAGCATGTACATTTGTATGTGAATTTGGATTTCAGCTGTTTCATTATTCAAACTTTAAGGAGCTGTTTCACCTTTAGACATGAAGGCAGAGCCTGTTGTTGATTGGACAGATGGCAATAATGGCAACATGCAAACTTCTGTTCATGTTCACAAACATGGTCAGCGTTTACATAAGGTGGCACAGCGCTTCCTTCCTGCCGGTCACTCGGTGAAGCGTGGCCGAGCGTACCGTGGTACAGGAACTTCTGTTTCCTGTACCCGGCAGCACTGACAGGAAGTGCTCACTGAGAGAGCGCTTCCTGTCAGTCTGGCCGGGTACAGGAAACTGAAGCTACTGTACCGCGGTGCGCTCTGCTCGGCCATACTACAAAGAGAGGTAGGAGACACACCGGGAACCATGGGGGTGGGGACACACACTATGGGACGGGGAAGTAAGGAACACTATGGGTTGGGGTGGTGGTAAGGAAAAACACTATGGGACCGGGGGATGGTGGTGGTAAGGAAAAGCACTATGAGATAGGGTGAGGGAGGGTGGTAAGGTACACTATGGGACGGGGGGGGGGAGAACACTATGGGACATGAAGGGGAGAGTGGCACACAGGGGTGTCTGAGTGGGGAGAAAAATACACAGATGGGCCTGGGGGTGTGAAAGTTTACAGAGGGGCTTTGTATTTCCACCCCCAGGACTTGGGGTGAAAGAGACACAGAAGGACTGGAGAAGAAGAAAAAGAGACACAGCAAACAGCAAATTAAGATTAGCTGGGAGGTCTCTACCCTTGAAAAATATATTTCTAAAAATATTATACCGAGGGGACTAAGAGTACAAATCTCCCCAACACGACAAGTAGACCTAGACGAATTCCATAAAGAATGGGATGAGGCAGCTACAAAATGCTCTAATACCTTCATGAACATTATTTGCAAATATGAGTCGATCAAATTAGCCAACGTCCAACTAGAATTGGATAAAGAGATCGAATTGGTTCAGGGTTTCAAAATAGAACCATTATTTGAGACTTTAGAGATAAAACTCAAATCTAATCTGGACAAGTTCTCACATATTATCAAAGTGAGAAAACATCAAAAATATATGAGAGATATTAAAGACTTTGAACAAGGTAGAGTTTACCATCCATTTAAAAAGAGGACTAAAGTGGACTCTGACCAGTTCAGTACATCTGAATATGAATCGACTGATACTGAAACTGAGAGAACAATCACCACTCCTAAAAGTCCATCCAAAAGTATTCTTAAAAAAGGGGTGGATTTTTTTAGGCCTAAAACAAGCGGACCTAACCCAGGGACCGCGCACCAGGTACAGAGGCAGAGGCCAGAGACGGCGCAGAGAGTGAATGAACCTTCTCTGCGCGTTTTATTAACCTCTCAAGTGTTACTCTTGGTCCGACTGAACTTACTGTGTTAGAGAAGGGCCTTTCGTTTGTGCCCATACCGACATTCAGTAAATTTAACTGGACCAAGGATGTAAACTTATTTGTGAGAAAATTGGCCCTTTTTAAGTATCATGCAATACGTAAAGAAATCAAAGCACAAAGCCTGGGCTTATTACCTAAGGATCTTGACTGTTTGGACACCTTGGTTGAGCTACTGAATCTAGGGGATGAAGCTACACACAATCATATCCCGTATACTAACTTGAAACCAGAGAGTAGATTTACTCCCCACTTCTCAGACTATAAGAGCTTGGAGGTTTTCCTTGAGATGGTTACCAGAGAAATAGAAAACCTAAACGAGAAAGAGTTTCATTTATCTCCTAATGGTAACCTGAATAAACAGGAATTAGAATCCCTCAAAAAGCTACAAAGCTATACTGATCTAATTTTCAAACCGTCTGATAAAGGGGGTAATGTAGTAGTACTGGACAGAGCTCATTACATCTGCATAGCAGAAAAATTACTATCCGATGGCAACACTTACCGGACATTAGCAAAAGACCCTACTAAACAATTCCAAGAGGAATTGAAAAATCTACTCATTAAGGCGGCTAATGACCAATTGATTAATCAAGATGAGTTTGAGTTTATGTACATAAAACAACCATGTTTATCTACGTTCTACTGCTTACCTAAAGTACATAAGTCACTGACTGATCCCACCGGTAGGCCGATTGTATCGGGGTGTGGTAACTTAACCCAAAATGCGAGTATTTACGTTGATAAAATCTTGTCCCCAGTGGTACAGAAATTACTTTCATTTCTTAGAGACACCAAACAGCTGTTGCAGCTCCTGACTAACCTAACCTTACCACATAGTTAGATAGCTGAAAAGAGACTTGCGTCCATCAAGTTCAGCCTTCCTCACACCTGTTTTTTGCTGTTGATCCAAAAGAGAAAAAAAAACAAAACAAAAAAACCCCAGTTTGAAGCACAATTTTGCAACAAGCTAGGACAAAAAATTCCTTATTGACCCCAGAATGGCAGTCAGATTTATCCTTGAATCAAGCAGTTATTACCCTACATTGAAAGATTATATCCTTGAATATTCTGTCTTTGCAAGTATGCATCTAGTAGCTGTTTGAACATCTGTATGGACTCTGATAAAACCACTTCTTCAGGCAGAGAATTCCACATCCTGATTGTTCTTACAGTAAAAAAACCTTTCCTTTGCCTTAGACGAAATCTTCTTTCTTCCAGTCTAAACGCATGGCCTCGTGTCCTATGTAAAGTCCGGTTTGTGAATAGATTTCCACACAATGGTTTGTATTGGCCCCGAATATATTTGTATAATGTTATCATATCCCCTCTCAGGCGACGTTTTTCTAAACTAAATAGGTTTAAATTTGTTAACCTTTCTTCATAGCTGATATGTTCCATTCCTTTTATTAATTTTGTAGCCCGCCTCTGCACTTTTTCTAGTGCCATGATATCCTTCTTTAGAACAGGTGCCCAAAATTGCACAGCATATTCAATATGTGGTCTTACCAGTGATTTATAGAGAGGCAAAATGATATTCTCGTCCCGAGAATGAATGCCCTTTTTCATGCATGACAATACCTTACTGGCCTTGGCCACTGCTGATTGACATTCCACCAAATGCTATATTATGTAGCCTGGATGTGGAAGCTCTTTACAGCTCCATTCCCCATCATCTGGGAACTAAACATGTTGGTGAACTTCTCAGGCTTGAAATCAATTTACCTGAAAGCATTATCAATTTTGTGATGGAACTACTGGATTTCATTCTAACCCATAATATTTTTCTGTTCAATGGAAAAATGTACCACCAGACCACTGGTACTGCTATGGGGACGTCTTGCGCGCCATCATACGCAAATTTACATCTAGGCTGGTGGGAACGGTGCATTAGGGTAGACCCTAGGCTCAAAACGTACTTTGATCAGATTTTCTATTGGAAGAGATACATTGACGACGTGTTTCTAATATGGTTAGATACAGTAGACAGATTCCATGAGTTTGTACATCTGCTGAACGTCAATGATTTCAAACTGCACTTTACTAGTGAAGTTGGGGGCCAAAACCTCTGCTTTCTAGACTTAACCTTATTGATTTCCAAAGAAGGTAAAATTGAAACCACACTATATAGAAAGAAGACAGCCACCAACAATCTTTTGTGTTGGACGAGTTATCACCCGGTGTCACTTAAATCAGGAATTCCAATTGGACAATACTTGAGACTTCGTCGCAATTGTTCAACTTTGGAGGAGTTTAAAACAAAAGCTAATGAATTGCGCCACATGTTTAAAAACAAGGGTTGCCCCAATAGAGTCCTCAAGAGGGCCTATTTCAGGGCAATCCACTCAGAACGTGAAATCCTGATTACTGATAGGATTACTAAGACCGAAGACACAAAAATACGTTGTATCGGCACATTTGACACAGGATGGGATGTTATGCTAAAAACCTTTCAAAAATTTTGGCCTATCCTTTACTCTGACAAACACCTAAAGGATGTATTGCCCCCCTCCCCTTCTATTACAGCACGGAGGGGGAGAAATTTAAGGGATATGCTAGCACCCAGTCACCTCCAGACTACAGCACCCTCTGGGTATTTCCAGAAGTATCTACCATTAGGCACATTTCAATGCGGCCGTTGCAGTGCTTGCCCCTTTATCAAGAGACACTCTAAATTAACCATTGATAGTAGTGGCATGAGCCATTTCAAACCTCGCTCCTTCTTCAATTGCCTAACCACAGGAGTAGTGTATTTGCTAATTTGCTCCTGTGGTTTAAAATATGTAGGCAAGACCTTCCGTCACTTTAAGTTTAGGATTCGTGAGCACGTGAACTCTGTCAGGAGACACCTAGAGACACCCATGTCAAGACATCTGCATTTACACCATAACCACTCCTCTGCTGGTATTCGGTTCATGGGCCTTGAACATGTTCCACAACCGCCACGAAAAGGGAACTGGGATTTGAAATTGAGACAGAGAGAAGCCTTTTGGATTTACCAATTAAAAACCCTGTCACCATCAGGGTTAAATGAAAGCTTCTCCTATTCCCCATTTATTTGACAAACTGATTAACAATGATATTTCGAGTTAAGTTTATTCACATTTGTATATATCACTTTAACACCGATATCTTAAAATTCTCTTTTTTATACCCTTTTCTGAAGGAGCATTGACCTGTTTAAACCTGCCCCACAATTATATATACTGAGTATGCCATTTGTAATTGGTACATGTACAGTTAGCTATGCACATTATACAGGCATAATTTGTTTGCCTACTACTCCATACATGCACAGCCTGCTATGTACGTTTTTCTGGCACACTGTGTTTAACCTGTTTTGTTACTATTATATACACTATCCATGCCATGTGTAATTGACATATGTACAACTTGCTACACCAATACTGGCATAACTTGTGTAATCAGGTTATTCACAATCATATACAGTGTATATACTATCTGAAACTGACGTAGGTACAGGTTGTTATTTACACTAGTATAAGCATAACACTATATAATTAGTTGGATATATAGCTTCATTTGCTATCTTTTCCTCAGTGTTATTCTTGCAGATACATAGTGTACTTCACATTCTCTATGTTGGTGTGTATAATTGCACACTCTATGGGTTAATCCTGGACCTCAATTGGGCACCCAAACGGTTAATGCTATTATGCTTTCAGTTCCACCTGATCGCCGAATGAGTCATGTAACGGAGCTTCTAGACACGCCCCGTTTGCCTCATTAGTGGGACGATCGTTGATTGGTGGACTTACTGATACAGGGTATAAAACAGACTGCTGGGCTAGCTGCATTAGCGTTACCCCTGATGACGGCGTGTGGAACACGCTGAAACGCGCGTCGGGTTTTAGCCACTTTTTCACTCACGATTTGAGCACTCTGCACAGATGATTTGTCACTTATTTAAACTCTTGGAACCTTTTCTAATGTTAGTTTGAGCTGAGATTAGAACACCCTCGAAGGTGTTTCCTTAGGAGTATAGGGTTTAGCATAGAGAGTGTTTGTTTGCTGGGAGTCTACAAGTGGGGGGAGAGGTTTATATTATATGGTTGGTTTTTTGATACCTTACCTAAACGTTTATATATGCTTATGCATTTACCTCTCTCCTTTATTTCTCCCCTCCTCTCTTATTGCTTGTACACCCTTAGCCAGAGCACTATTTAGTTAATCTCCTTTCTATTTTAGAAAGGTAGCTCTCTTAGTAGGCTATTAATTAGCCACTTCCATTTCGTGCCTGGCCTCTCCTCTTTCCTCTCTGTCTCTCTCTATTTAGACTGGTTACCATTAGTTTTTATTTTATTTTAAGTGAGCACTCTGCACAGATGATTTGACACTTATTCAAACTCTTGGAACCTTTTCTAATGTTAGTTTGAGCTGCGTTTAGAGCACCCTCGAAGGTGTTTCTTTAGGAGTATAGGGTTTAGCATAGAGAGTGTTTGTTTGCTGGGAGTCTATAAGTGGGGGGAGAGGTTTATATAATATGGTTGGTTTTTTGATACCTTACCTAATACGTTTATATATGCTTATGCATTTACCTCTCTCCTTTATTTCTCCCCTCCTCTCTTATTGCTTGTACACCCTTAGCCAGAGCACTATTTAGTTAATCTCATTTCTATTTTAGAAAGGTAGCTCTCTTAGTAGGCTATTAATTAGCCACTTCCATTTCGTGCCTGGCCTCTCCTCTTTCCTCTCTGTCTCTCTCTATTTAGACTGGTTACCATTAGTTTTTATTTTATTTTAAGTTTGGTGTATTTTTCTATTATAGATAAGTCTGGATTGGAACACCCTTGAAGGTGTTTCCCAGGAGTATAGGGTTGGAACACTAAGGGTGACTACTTGTGGAGGAGTTTACTATATGTGGGGCTATATGAATGTGAGATTATGATCCACACATTCCATTACCCACTACTCTCCACCTAGCCTCTCCACCCATATGAGTGTTTCTATACCCTTAGCCCAAGCATCATTGAGTCATTATTATTTTTCTTTTCTTTTTAGAAGGATTATATACAGTAGGCTACTATTTAGCCACCTATCTCTATTTTTGATGGTGGGTTATTCCTCTTAACTGACTCTATCTATTTAGATTGGTATTTATGTATACATTGTATTATATACCTTAATAAAGTTATTTATTATTTTCTTTCCTGTTAACATTTACTATTGGAATTGGACTGGGTAATTGTCCTCATGGTTGTCTCTTAGTTAGACCACCTTTGGATTTATTTTCTTTGTTTTGTTTCATTACCCTAGGGTTACCCCCTTTCTACCCAGTCTAGGTGACCATCCCTTACCTAAGAGACGGTAATAGGGTAGGGTTTTGTCCTCCCTGTTTTCTGGTCCCTTAAGGTTTCATCTATACATGTCTATATAAATGCTTTAAAGCAATAGTAACCTTTTGTAAGAAAACATTTTAAACAACAGCTAATAAAGCATGTACATTTGTATGTGAATTTGGATTTCAGCTGTTTTATTATTCAAACTTTAAGGAGCTGTTTCACCTTTAGACATGAAGGCAGAGCCTGTTGTTGATTGGACAGATGGCAATAATGGCAACATGCAAACTTCTGTTCATGTTCACAAACATGGTCAGCGTTTACATAAGGTGGCACAGCGCTTCCTTCCTGCCGGTCACTCGGTGAAGCGTGGCCGAGCGTACTGTGGTACAGTAGCTTCAGTTTCCTGTACCCGGCAGCACTGACAGGAAGTGCTCACTGAGAGAGCGCTTCCTGTCAGTCTGGCCGGGTACAGGAAACTGAAGCTACTGTACCGCGGTGCGCTCTGCTCGGCCATACTACAAAGAGAGGTAGGAGACACACCGGGAACCATGGGGGTGGGGACACACACTATGGGACGGGGAAGTAAGGAACACTATGAGTTGGGGTGGTGGTAAGGAAAAACACTATGGGACCGGGGGATGGTGGTGGTAAGGAAAAGCACTATGAGATAGGGTGAGGGAGGGTGGTAAGGTACACTATGGGACGGGGGGGGGGATGGGGGAGAACACTATGGGACATGAAGGGGAGAGTGGCACACAGGGGTGTCTGAGTGGGGAGAAAAATACACAGATGGGCCTGGGGGTGTGAAAGTTTACAGAGGGGCTTTGTATTTCCACCCCCAGGACTTGGGGTGAAAGAGACACAGAAGGACTGGAGAAGAAGAAAAAGAGACACAGAGGGTCTGGGGGGAGATAGACGGGCTGGTGGTGAAAGAGAAACACACAAAAGAGCTGGTAAGAGTAAAATACACAAAGGGGCTGGAAGAGAGAGAGAGATCCACAAAGGGGCTGGGGGGAGTAAAACAAACAAAGGGGGTTGTAAGAGATACACAAGGAAGGTGTATTGATACCGGAGAAACTGACGGAAGCCAAGCACAGAGAGATGGACACAGGTTTCTTCAGGAAGGAAGAGATTCTTTATTGGATCACCGATCGGGACTCAGAGGGACTAGCGTCACCAAAATACAGCAAAGTCTGAGTACTGAATACATAGAGTACATTCCTTATATAGCACTGTAGCTCCTCCCACAATTAACTACACCCACACATACCCTTAACCTATTTAATAAATAGAGTCTAAACTCATCCATCCGGTCTAACCACGTGGCTCATCTGATACAAAGGAGAGGGACGCGTAATTCCAGTTCTTACATTCCTGCACCTGGTCAGTACAGTGATAACAGTATCTTAGCTACGTGTAATTAACTAACTGATACTACAAACACATATACATACATATGCCTTGTGGCAATCTTAGCCTGCTAAACTTGTATTTTACTGGAATTACATCACATTCCCCCCTTTGATGCCTCTGATATTTCACAATTACTTGAGGCATCACTTAACCTTGGTTTGCATATACCTCAGGTTACCATGAACCAGACCAGACTTATCTTATGATGTGAATCTTTTAACACTCATCTTCCTGCATTGGTTCTCCTTGATCTAGAGCCTTATACTTATATATCGCCATTATCTGTGCAGCAGCCTTCCTCTCTGCTATACTTCCTATCAGGCTTTGCACAGACCTAACTACTAAGGGTATAAGACACGGTAGGAGTAGACACAACAGTAAAATCAGTAGGACTCCACCTACCACTGCCTTAAGCCCTCCAAACCACTCATACCAGCTACCAAACCAACTACTTGGATTGTACCCTTTCCATACCTGAGTAGGCACATGCACTAGTTTAACCATATGGCTAGTAAGCTCAGCTATTGCTTGCCCTTCGTCATCTATTTGAAGACAGCAATTGCTCAGGTTAAACTTCCCACATACACCTCCCTCTACTGCCAAAAGGTAATCCAAGGCTAATCTATTTTGGTACACTGCTGTCCTCATCCTGGTATTATGCTTCGCTAGAAGATTGAGTGCTTGTGAGGTCTCATTAGTAATAATCTCAACCACCGCCTGTAATCTTATAATACGGTTGAGCATATAAATTGGGGTTCTATAACCAAAGGTACCATCTTCTGCCCACGTGGCTGGCCCATAATAATCTATGATACGCTGGGGAGGCCATTCATTATCTTCCCAGGTGCCTATCTCTAAGGGTCCCCTTTTCTTCCTATGATTCACATCATACACTTTAACACCTAAAGTCTCACCTGTTTCAATCGGTAACAAGAAGAAGGATGGTTTGAGCATACCCAACACACATGCCCCTTCCCAGTCCTGTGGCAACTCCGAATAGGCTTTCTTACCACAGATCCAGTACAAATTTGCTGGGGCTCTCCAGGTAGATGTGATGGATAAATCAAACCACACATCCTTTAAACTGGCATATCTAGCAAACGGGTTAGATGGTTCTGAGACATTTGAAGCCGACCACCAAGTTGTATTTTTAGTATCATCATCATAAGCTTTTTGCCCTAGACAAGTTAATTCTCCTACAGAAGTATTATACATTATTCCTTTCCTTGCTATGCAAACATAACCTATGATGGAGGTCTTTAATCTCCACTCAGATTTACCTCTAACACTCAAATGATAATCGGCTTGTGTAGATATTAGTTGGTCAACTGCCTCAGAACCGGACATTACCTCCTTTGCTTCCCAAGGCCATTGGTCTCCCATGTTAGTACCTCCACACACATAGCAGTTGGTAACATTAAGACTACCGGCAATACTTTCAGCTAGGTCAATGAACAGGTTTTTAGCGTTATGGGGGATCTTATTATCTATACTCATCTCTTCATAAAAGGAATGGTATACTTGATGAGTCTGGGAGGATACCGTATCAGTCTCTATTCCTATAAACAATAATGTCCCAGGATCTAAACCCGTCCCGTATATCTGAAACCCAAATAAATTTCCATACTTATCTAGGAACTTGTCGGGGTTATTAATAAGTATATGGACTGGGTTGCATTCCATAGACTTACAATAAGGGCTAGTCGGCAACTTAGTCACTATCATGTCTTTATCTACTGTCTGTCCCCAAGTCGCCCACCCCACACAAGACCAATATGGACAAAAGTTATAGTCTTTATTTGGGCATCTAGGACTCACATATTTATTTTTACTACTGGGACAAATATATTTATCATTAGACCCATACGTCCTCTCCCATCTAAGATCCCCACATACATTCCACGGTTTTCTACCACTTGATATCGCCTTACATGCATCAAATAGCAGAACACCCGAAGAATGTACGGATTCTAACACCGTCTTATTAATTAGGGTCCCCTGAGGATCTCCATTCCTGAGAGTCAACCAAATTGTACGAGGTTGATACTCTGGACTGAAGCACTTAGGTTCTCCTACTCCTAAATGGCACACACTATAGTCTATATTTAGGTATCTACATCTTGATACCTCTCCTTTACATTCGTATTGTGAATGCCAAATTAGGGTTTGGGAAATATGGTTACCTGTTCTCGTAGTCTTAATGCATACCTCACAGCTAGGATAGTCGGTACCTCTACCTTCCTGAATATAAAAACACATATAAATAAACACAATCAAAAGCACATCTTTCGCCGTCATCCTCAGTCTTCGTCCGTGCGATGGAACCTCAGCTTCCAGGATGTGAGGGCTGCAGGGAATGGAGTTCTGCTCGTCTTCACAGGTGTCCCTTCGAGACTTTCCTGGCTTATACACTATGTGTTGGTAAGCGGACAGGCTTTATTATGGCCTTCTCACTCACACCTGTAACAATAAAATTTGTAATCCACAATAATTCCTCGTTACTCCGACTGAGTAGTGCGTTTCAACCGGATCTTGCAGGGATTCTCTGGATCTGCTGTAATTTGCCAAGAATCGACTGCTGCTGGTTTAACCCTGGAGTGATGTATCCACGGAGTTACTTCGGCTACTTTTATCGCTGTAGGGGTAGACAAAAGAACAACATAAGGACCTCTCCACTTGGGCCCTAACGGTACATTATTCCACTCTTTAATCCACACTTGGTCTCCTGGATGATAACTATGAACAGGGGGATAAATATTCACAGGTAATCTATCTTGTACCCATTTCTGTACCTCCTCCATAGTCTTACCCAACTCTACAACCTGCTGCCGGGTAATTCCTTCTCCCAACTGACTCAAGTCCCCCCTTAAGTTACCAAGTACGGGAGGTGGTCGCCCATACATGATTTCAAAAGGAGAGAGGCCCATCCTTCTGGTAGGGGTACTGCGGATTCGCAATAAAGCTATGGGTAAGAGAACGTTCCACTTAAGTTGGGTTTCCTGACACATTTTAGCCAACTGGTTCTTTATAGTTCTATTCATTCTCTCTACCTTACCAGAACTCTGGGGTCTATATGCAGTATGAAGCCTCCACTTTATACCAAGCATATGAGTCAGTTGTTGTAGGCACTGATGAACAAAAGCTGGACCATTGTCCGATCCTATAGAACAGGGTAGTCCATATCGGGGTATTATTTCTCGTAGCAGGAATCTTACAACTTCTCCTGCTTTCTCTGTACGAGTAGGACATGCTTCTACCCAGCCTGAATAGGTGCACACAATTACCAACAGGTAACGATGTCCACCCGATTTAGGCATTACTGTAAAGTCTATTTGTAGATCGGACATGGGGAGTCCCCCCATAAACTGGACTCCTGGTGGCTTTACTGGTCCTTGTCTTGCATTATTCTTAGCACACGTTACACATCTGCGTACAATGGCCTGAGTCAAGTTGGACAATCTTGGTATGTAGAAATGTTTCCTGAGAGATTCTTCAGTACTGTCTCTCCCAGAATGTGTCCCGTTGTGATAATTTTGGACAATTTCTACCGCTAGTGATGCTGGTATGACTATTCTTCCATCTTCTAGCTGATACCACTTGTTCTCCAAATACTTTCCCGGTTCAGTCTTTAACCACTCCTCTTCTTGAGCTGTATAAACTGGAGTCCATTGGGACAGTGGAGTTGGTATAAGAGCAGCTATATGCCCCACATACTCCTGTCTTCCTGATTCAGCAGCACGCTTAGCTGCACTATCTGCCATCCGATTTCCCTTGGTTACATCACCATCTCCTCTCAGATGCGCTCGACAATGTATGATACCGACTTCTTTCGGCTCCCACACTGCTTCCAATAGTTGTAGGATTTTAGCTGCGTACTTGATTTCTTTGCCTTCTGAATTCAGTAGTCCTCTTTCTTTATACAAAGCTCCGTGGGCATGAGTGGTTAAAAACGCATACTTAGAGTCCGTATAGATATTTACTCTTAAACCTTCAGCCAATTGTAACGCTCGTGTTAGTGCTATTAATTCTGCCTTTTGTGCTGATGTTCCTTTCGCCAGTGGCCGAGCTTCTATCACCTTGTCTATTGTTGTCACTGCATATCCTGCATAGCGGATCCCTTCTTTCACATAACTACTGCCGTCGGTGTAATATTGAACATCGGGGTTCTGGATGGGAAAATCACGAAGATCTGGTCTACTTGAAAATACTTCATCCATTACTTCCAAACAATCATGTTGACTTTCAGTAGGTTGCGGCAAAAGGGTAGCTGGATTTAAGGTGTTTACAGTCTCTAAATGCACTCTTGGGTTTTCACACAACATTGCTTGATACTTGGTCATACGGCTGTTACTAAACCAATGATTTCCTTTGTAATCCAACAACGTCTGTACTGCATGTGGGACTCGTACATAAAGTTCTTGACCCAGAGTGAGTTTATCGGCTTCAGCTACTAGCAGGGCGGCTGCAGCTACGGCTCTTAGACAAGGTGGAAGTCCGCTGGCCACTGCATCCAGTTGCTTAGACATGTAGGCAACAGGTCTTTGCCATGATCCCAAGTACTGTGTCAATACTCCCACAGCCATTCTTCTTTGCTCGTGTACATATAAGTAGAATGGTCGTGTGTGATCAGGTAGACCTAATGCTGGGGCACTCATCAAAGCCTTCTTCACATCTTCAAATGCCGTTTGCTGTTCTTGGGTCCATAAGAAGGGGTCGTGCTCTGTACCTTTGATGGCTGCGTACAGAGGTTTTGCCAGTATCGCATAGCTGGGAATCCATATCCTACAGAAGCCTGCTGCCCCCAAGAATTCTCGCACTTGTCTTCTATTCTTGGGTATTGGTATTTGGCAGACAGCTTCTTTTCTCTCTGGCCCCATAATCCTTTGACCTTCAGAGATATGGAATCCCAGATACTTGACAGTTGGCAAACACAACTGAGCCTTCTTCCTGGACACCTTGTATCCTGCCTTCCAGAGAATATGTAGTAGATCGTGCGTTGCTTGCTGACATTTTTCTTTTGTAACTGCTGCTATCAACAAGTCATCTACATATTGTAACAATACACATTCTCCTGGGATAGACTCGAAATCCAGTAGATCTTGACTTAGAGCTGAACCAAATAGGGTAGGTGAATTTTTAAACCCTTGGGGCAGTCTTGTCCAAGTCATTTGGCGTTTTGAGCCCGTTACAGCGTTCTCCCATTGGAAAGCGAAAATACATTGGCTTTCTGCGGCAATTCGGAGGCAAAAGAAGGCATCTTTGAGATCTAAGACTGTGAAGTAAGTAGCCCCGCCCGGAATTAAAGCAAGCAGGTTATATGGATTGGGTACAACTGGATGTATGCTAACAACCGCATCATTGACTGCTCTTAAGTCCTGTACAGGTCGATACTCATCTGTACCGGGCTTTTGAACAGGCAGCAATGGGGTGTTCCAGGGGGAAGTACAGAATTTTAGGATACCATACCGTATGAACTTATCCAGATAGGATTGGATGTTCTTCTTAGCCTTCTGCGGAATGTGATATTGTCTTAGGCTCACTGGATAAACCCCATGTTTCAGTTCAATTTTTATTGGTGGAATATTGCGGGCCAGTCCTGGTGGGTTGTTCTCTGCCCAAACTCCTGGTATGTTAAACAATGTCTCATCACTCCTAGGGTTTTGGCTAGTCAACACTGTATAAAGTCGCCACTCTTCTTCCTTTGGTACGGATAAAGTCATAATACCTGAAGGTCCATTAAACTTTAAGGATGTTGTTCCATTTGGTAGGAACGTAATCTGCGCTTGTAATTTTGATAGCATATCACGTCCCAGCAATTGGACTGGACATTCAGGCATATAAAGGAATTGGTGTTTTACTACGTGGCCTCCCAATGTACAGAGTCGACTTTTAAGAACCGGTTTTTCAGCACTTCTTCCAGTTGCTCCTATCACAGTAATAGTCCTTCCAGATGGAGGAGCAACTAGATTAGTCACCACTGAATGTTCAGCACCAGTGTCGATCATGAACGCACTCCTTTTCCCCCCTATTGATACATCGACCATAGGCTCCGCTCGACCAAGGGGGATGGAGCCCGGTCGGTATCAATAGTCCTCCATGACAGTGTCAGCCAATCCTACAAAGTCCCTACCTTCTCTATCGCGGGACCTTTGCGCTGCTGGAATATACCTGTCTTCCCTAACACTTCCTCTGTTCCCATTACTCCCTCTATAACCATTACTCCCTCCGGGGCCTCCTCTACCTCTCGCTCTACCTCTAAAGTTTCCGTAGCCTGCCCTGGGTTGGTCTCTCTCGTACTGCTCTCTTTGCGGACATTCGTTCCTCCAATGCCCTTCTTCCTTGCAATACGCGCATTGATCCCTACTCAAAGGCTCCCTACTCCATCTATTATTGCCTCTATCTGGGCCCCGTTTATCTACGCCTGCGATCGCTACCGCTAGCATATCAGCCTTTTTACGCATCTTGCGCTCTTCCTCTTTCTTACTTTCTGTATCCCTGTTCATATAGACCTTATTTGCTACCTCCATTAGTTGGGTGATGGACATACCTGCAAACCCTTCTAACTTTTGTAGCTTGCGCTTAATATCTCCGTATGCTTGGCTGACAAAGGCGGAGTTAACCATTCGGGAATTGTCTGCGTCTTCCGGATTAAAGGGGGTATACAAGCGGTATGCCTCCAATAATCGGTCATAAAAGACACTGGGCGCTTCATCGCTTTTCTGGATCACCTCAACTGTCTTCGACATGTTAATGGCTTTCTTTCCTCCGGCTTTCATGCCAGCAATTATAGCGTCTCTATAGGCTCTGAGTTGAACCATATCAGCACCATTTACGTTCCAATCGGGATCGGTGTTGGGATAGTGTGTCGCGGCCCATGCTGCTGGATTGGCTTGGTTCAAAGCACGGGCTCTATCCTCTAATGCTTTAATGGCTGCTTGATTTATTCTTGTCCTTTCCTCATTGTTAAATAAAGTCATTAGTAACTGCTGGCAATCAGCCCATGTCGGATTATGCGTCTGTACTATTGAGGTGAACAGATCAGTCATAGCTTGTGGTTTCTCAGTATACGAGGAATTATGGGTCTTCCAGTTTAAAAGATCGGTTGTGGTAAATGGGACATATACGAAGACTGGGTCAGCGTGTGCCATTTGACCTGCGGCATCGATATAAGCTGACCCGGGATTCAGACGAAGAGGCATCTGATAGTGCTTTAATTGTTGGGCACCAGTCAACTGTCGGGTTTGGATGGGGCTACGTAGAGAGGCGTCAGTCATGGGTTCCGGTCGGGGAGAGATAGGGTATGGGGATGTGGGAGGTCGGTTTTGGGAAAAGGTCGTAAATAAAACACTTCGAGCCGAGCTAGATGAAGCTTGACCGGAAGTCTGAAGTGGCGCCAAATCAGGATATTCGTTTCTAATGGGGGTGGATTCTGGTTCCGGAAGGGGAGATTTAGTACGAGGGGGGGTGGATCCTGTACTGGAGGAGGAAGCGGAAGTGGATGAGGGTAATGAGGGGAGGGGTGCAGGACTTCCTGCGTTTGCGTCACTTCTTCTTAACGGAAAGTAAGGGGGCGGCAAAGGGATCTCGGACTCAGGGGGCGTGTCCAAAATGGGCCTAACACCAGTCCTAGTGGACGAACAAGTCCTAGCTACCATGAGGCGACACTGCTCCTCGTGGCATGTCTGGAGCCATTTTGGCGAGTCATTTACGGCCTGTCTCCAACAGTCAATATAAGGAAACTGGCCGTAAAGTTCAGGCCTACCTGATACAGCCACGTGTAAGCGCTGTACCAGAGTTAGATCCAAACTGCCACGTGGCGGCCATGCCGCAACCAAAGTAGGCCACTCCCTAGTACACAAAGTGACCAAACGTACAGGAGACATCTTTACCCCAAAATCACAAACTTTGAATCCCTTTTTAAAATTCTTAACCATACATCCTAAGGGATCCGGAATCGTTGACTGCGACGCACCCATACTTAACAATGGAACGTCGTCGACAACGAATACTATACACGCGTACTATTCAACAGTCACACCCGTTTCCTCTGGCAACAGCACCACGTGGTACGGTTACCAAGTGAAACGTACACAATAACAATAAACACTCAGGGAATTCCCGTACACACACAGCTGTTACACCAGTCACTATATAATCAATATTATGCCCTTTGGCGTAACTATACAGTCACCCACGCTATAATTCTCTATATACGAATTACCCGTCTATAACACACCCCAGTAACATCGTCTTTTACAAATAGCGGTTACAGTACGGTTAGCATAGGTCAAAGCACAAGTTAAGGTCACAATACAATTATTAGTGGTTATGGTGTTAAACATGCAATGGACGACAATGATTAGTACTTATTATATAATGTCAGTAAATATACAGGGTTATGGTACCGTGCACTATAATACAGCAACACACTATTAACACTCTCGCTAGACGGCTGAGCTCGCGCTATCTAACAAGATATACACTTTACTAAAACAATCGTTAACACATTTACAATTCCCAACTAAACTATTGGCCAGTACCTTGAATGGACTACCTAAAACTATATACACCCGTTTTGGTTAGCCACACTGCCCAATCACCACATATATAGCGAGCTAGAGAACCGAATTTACACAGGCGCCTCTTAGTCGCACTATCAAAAGTCTAGTGGGTTCCAAATTTACACGCCTTCCCACTTAGCCCAGATAGGATGAGAACTAGCGAACCGAATTTACACAGGCGCCGCTTAGTCTCCCGGTCCCTCCGACCTAGCGAACGTAATATACACCCTAGAACGCTAGTCTAGACAAGACACCGGTGTCCGGCTAGGGCTATTTACACCAGGACCCCGCCTGACTAACCAAATCAAACGGTCTGACTAAAGAGCGTTCGATCGAGCGGTGCGCCTTCGCTCCTTCCCTCCGACAGAGGGGGCAGATACACAGATTCAAAACCCCTTTGGGCCTACCGCACAATCGGTATACCCCTAGTGGGTCCTGCCGTCTAAAACAGCAGTTGTCTTACCTCCTCGTTCCTGAACCTGAGTTCACACTCATCGACGGGGACACCCCAGCACTTCTCACGTAGAGGCCGATGATCTCCTGGACAACAGACCAGTGGCGCCGAGACGAAGGGAGGTCCACGCAGAAGTTCAGGGGTGCAGCCGTAGAGAACGTGGGCAAAGATAGACCGTCTCACGCCTCTGCCTCTCAGCTACCGTTGAACGATGAGCTTCCCGGCCAATGCACCAAATGATACCGGAGAAACTGACGGAAGCCAAGCACAGAGAGATGGACACAGGTTTCTTCAGGAAGGAAGAGATTCTTTATTGGATCACCGATCGGGACTCAGAGGGACTAGCGTCACCAAAATACAGCAAAGTCTGAGTACTGAATACATAGAGTACATTCCTTATATAGCACTGTAGCTCCTCCCACAATTAACTACACCCACACATACCCTTAACCTATTTAATAAATAGAGTCTAAACTCATCCATCCGGTCTAACCACGTGGCTCATCTGATACAAAGGAGAGGGACGCGTAATTCCAGTTCTTACATTCCTGCACCTGGTCAGTACAGTGATAACAGTATCTTAGCTACGTGTAATTAACTAACTGATACTACAAACACATATACATACATATGCCTTGTGGCAATCTTAGCCTGCTAAACTTGTATTTTACTGGAATTACATCACAGTATGACACACAATGGGGAAAACTAGGGATAAGTAACACTAAAAGGGGTAAGACATTTGAAAAAGGGGATAAGAAACAAAACCCGGGTTAAGAGGCACACAGGTGAAGATGCTTTTGTGTGTGTGTGTGGAGGGAATAATAATGGGAGAAAACATGAAACAACTCTCATTATTATTTTGTTATTTATATAGCACCAGCAAATTCTGTAACGCTTTACAATTACAAAACTCTAGTATGTCACATCATGGTTTGTTAAAAGCTCACTGCAAAAGCTTTAACTCATGGGAAATTTCAACAAATCTTAGAACTTCAAATGTATTTTTTATTGCATATCTTTAATACATGCTCCCCACAGAGTCAGACAGATACATTGGGACTCACGCATAAATACAGACACCAAAATCCTGGGTCGGGGGAACAAATGTGCTTTCAGTAACCAAACACTGCTGAATATTTCGTTAGTAATCAAAAACTTTTTTACCCTTTAGGTGTTGGGGATATACTGTAAAAATAACACATTTGTGAATTATCATGCTTAAAATAGTTTATAATTACTAAAACAAACAAGTACTTTTATTCTATTAATTAATATTGGAAACTTTATTGATAGCATAAAAAACAATTTGATTTCAAAGTTAAAACAAGTTCATAAGGTCACAGCTTAAAACTAAAATGTGAAAATGTTGTTTCTATTTTTTCTGCTTCAGAATATGCTGCCTCGTGTATTCCCAAATCAAGACCGCACCACTCACATGGACATTAAGTGATCTAATTATGCCTTGTTGAGGAATTTCTACACAAACATCAAGGTGCTGAATGAGGTTGGCAGGAATACCTTCTCGTTCATTTCTAAAGAGAAAACACAAATAGAAGGTTAACTTATATTCAAAAATCTCAAATGAAATGGATGTGCAAATTACTATGTTTACTCAAAGATCTTGTATGTTTAGCTTTAATAATGGTTCATCTAGGAATTGCATCACAAGTTCCATTCTGTTAGTAATCATTGAGGTTTAGTAAATAGAAAAAAGAAAAAAAAAAAACGAGAAACAAAACGGTATTTCTCTAATGTAATTTATTTGAGACAGATGAGCTTGGTGAAACCAGCTTTAAGGTGTTTACATACCTTCTTGCGCACAGGCATGACGTAAAACTAATCCTGTCTATGCCTAGTTGCTCTGTTGTGGTTCTTGCTGACCCAATAGTGCATTGCATGCAGTTGTCTCAAATCTGGTTTTGACTTTGGCTTAATTTACAATTATCCTGATCTCGGTGCTCCTGAAATTTTTGGCTTGTCTATATCATTTACATTTTAAAAAAAAACCAAAAAACATACAACTGGTCTTAATGTCTTGGACTCATTTTTGTTTTTTCTAGATTAGAATTTTATGAAATGCTCAGTAATACAAAGACACGGCATCACAGGCAACGCAAAATAATGTAATTCACTGGTAATCTTCAAGAGACTAATACACCCTGTTCCAAATTATTATGCAAATGATATTTTTCTCATTTACCTAAATAATTGATGTAAATAACAGTCAGCATAATTCTCATGTTATCAATTTTTAAGAGTACAATTCAAATTTTATTTAACAAACCTCCTAATGATAACAGTATTTTTTTAAACATAAAAAACTTACAATGCACTGTTCCAAATTATTATGCACAGTACGTTTCAAAACACTTTATAGGTTGTAAAGAACTGAAAATTGTCATTTGTTGTGTTTGCAGCATATTTACGAAATCAAAAGCTATTTCAATCAAACTTATAACAACATTTTAACTTTTTAAACATTTTAACATAGGACCCCTTATTTGATAGCAGCTTCACAAGTCTTGCATCCATTGAAATTGTGAGTTTTTGGGCAGTTTCTGCTTGAATTTGTTTGCAAGATGTCGGAATAGCCTCCCAGAGCTGCTGTTTGGATGTAAACTGCCTCCCACCCTCATAGATCTTTTGCCTGAGGATGCTCAATAGGATTGAGGTCAGGGGAGGATGGAGGCCACACCATGACCTTCTCTCCTTTTATCCTCATAGCAGCCATTGATGCAGAGGTCTTCTTTGCAGCATGAGATGGTGCATTGTCATGCATGAAGATTATTTTATTATGGAAACCATAGTTCTTCCTTCTGTACCAGGGAAGAAAGTGGTCAGTCAGAAACTCCACATACTTTGCAGAGGTCATCTTTACACCTTCGGGGACCCTAAAGGGGCCGACCAGCTCTCTTCCCATGATTCCGGCCCAAAACATGACTCCACCACCGCCTTGCTGACGTCGCAGCCTTTTGGAACAGGGTGGCCGTCCACCAACCATCCACTACTCCATCCATCTGGACCATCCAGGGTTGCACGGCACTCATCAGTGAACAGGACTGTTTGAAAATTAGTCTTCATGTATTTTTCTGCCCAATGCAGCAGTGTCTGCTTGTGAGCATTGGTTAGTGGTGGCCGAATAGAAGGTTTATGCACAGTTGCAAGACTCTGGAGGACTCTACACCTTGATGTCCGTGGGACTCCAGAGGCACCAGCAGCTTCAAATATCTGTTTGCTGCTGTGTAATGGTATTTTAGCAGCTGCTCTCTTGATCCGATGCATGGATCTGGCAGAAATCTTCCTCAATGTGCCTTTATCTGCACGAACCCGTCTGTGCTCTGAATCTCTTAATAGTGCGATGATCACGCTTACATTTTCGTGAAATATCGAATGTTTTCATACCTCGTCCAAGGCACTGAACTATTTCACTCTTTTCGGCAGCAGATAGATCCTTTTTCTTCCCCATATTGCATGAAAATGGTGCAATCTAATTATGACAGGTGTCAGAGATTGTTTTCAGTGATCAAAAGAGCCCTGAGACACAATGGCATCCACGAGTTAAACTGAAAAACAAAATATTTAATCTTTGTGACACTTAAATAGAATTTGCATAATAATTTGGAACAGGGTGTAAAGCTGTAATGAGAAACAAAATAAATGAAGTGTAGCAAAGGAGAATGTAAGCAAGAGAAAAGAATAGAGAAACAAAGAACAAGAGACGTAAAAGAAACACAGGGAGTAATCAGTTTTTTTAGTCTGATTGATGGAGGTGCCGAGAGATGAGAAATCCAAAAAATTCCATGTTATCAGGGATGAGCTATTTTTCCACATTAAAAATGTACCCGATCGAGGTCGTGGCTTGGGATCGAAGCTGAACAGACGCCAACTATGTCGGCTCCCAACCTCGATACACAAAATCTGCTAATATCTTGTGCATCAGCCACCATCTGGCCAGACTTAGACCAAACAACGACCTGGGAGCCGAGAGGAGCAGATCGATGTGTTTTTTTTTTCCAACCCCCAAAGTCCATGAAGGTTAAAAGCAACAGCAGGGCTTACCTCCCATCGGCCATCCACAGCCTGGAGCCTCTCCTCGGAGGTGCCAGGGTGTATGATGACCTAGATACTGAGGGAGACGACACCTTGACACTTAGCGACATCAATGCAACAATCTGGCACCGCACACAGAAGCTGGCCCCAGCCACTGACCAGCCAGATATTGGAATGCTGTTACAGCGACAAGCACCATCCAAGATGGCTGCCACATAGGCCTTACTCGCTGCGGTGCGACCGACACTACAAGACCACTCACCCGCACCGCTGGCAGTGGGTGAGCAAAACACTACGCTCCCAGCCCTAAGAGAATCAGGGGATAATACCTTTGCCACAAAGCATTATAAAATTAATTATAAGCATTATAAAATTCATTCATAAAATTTACATATCAAAAAATAAAAACCATCTAGTGTTTTTCATTTAAAGTGACAGTACATGCATAAAGACAGGTGGTGAATAGGAGTGTGCTCTTTTAGGAGAAATGCTGATTATTATTGAATAGATCTCTATTGTATCAGCAGCTTATGTTCAATGATGATGTCAATATTAAAATATATATATAAAAAAAATATATAAATATATAGTAGGTTCCTAATTGGTCTCCCATACAAGTACTAACCAGGCCTGAACCTGGATGGCTTCTGAGATCTGACAAGATCAGGCATTTTCAGACTGGTATGGCCATAGAATAAATATATTGTACATTAAAATGTATGAAACATACTAATAAAAAATAATTGAAGTTAAAAAATGACATAACTCAAAATCAATATTTATATATTTTTTTATATATATATTTTAATATTGACATAATCATGAACATAAGCTGCGGATACAATAGAGATCTATTCAATAATAATCAGCATTTCTCCTAAAAGAGCACACTCCTATTCACCATCTGTCTTTATGCATGTACTGTCACTTTAAATGAAAAACACTAGATGGTTTTTATTTTTTGATATGTAAATTTTATGAATTAACTTGTAAGCAATATACAATAATACTATCCCCCTTTCTCCCTTCATTTTTTCGTTTATATATCGCTCAAATTGAGCATCTGGTTTGTAAATAGGAACAGATTTGGTTGAAGGAAGGGCATTTTGCCCAACTTCAAAATGGACGATATGGAACTGTGAGCCCTACATTGAAAACACGCCCAATTTGTGATGCGGCATGTGACGCTTTGGGTCATGTGACTTGCCCCGAGACTGGAGCATTCTCATTACTAACACAGTACAGCTGTTCATGAAAAAGGACGCCAGCGGATTGGAGGGAGGGAAGTTTGAAGGACCACACAGGAGGAAGTACAAAGTATTTAAACAAGCAACAGCAGCAACTCTATTACCGATTGAAAAAGCTGTTTGGGTACAGTGAAACATGTTTCGGCTGGAGGATTGAAGATTCCACATTTTGAAAATTTCTCACAATTTTGTTCATACTTTATTTGTAAGTTTTTACTACTTTATTTAATAAATGTTGTTTTATATTTGGAATCCACCTTCCATTGTTGCTGCTTAAAGAAGGGTAGTTGCCCCCTTAAAGGCACAGACACCTACACACCAGGAGCCAGGTATAGGGCTCCACATCAGGTGAGAAGCAACTTTTTCTGCACTATTTGACATTGTACATTGGGATTGACCGCACTAGGGGTTCTCCTCTTTCCCTTGTTTTCTCTCTCTCTCTCATGTATGCATAAGGATCTCCAGACACCTAGAGGACCGATTGGGTACTGTGTCACCATAAGCACACGCAGGCCCTTGAGATCTGAGCCTATCCTATAGGGCTCTGCTACATGTGAGTGAGACCATATAGAATATTTCCTCACCGCACTTATTGAAAACGTTATCTGCACTATTTCTTGCATTTACATTTGTTTCAGATATATCGCTATGAGTCACGTTTTCCATACATATGTATGTTAACCCATATGGGTGAGTCAACAAATTTGTAAGCGCTCCACATGCACACCAGTGGTGGTTTTTATTATTAATTTCCAATACTGAGTGAGCATTTGATCTTTTTTGTACTAATCTATAGGGTATAGAGTCCCTATTTGTGTGGTAGTTGCTATCATTCTATTCAATTATTAACTGAAAGCGCCTTGAAAACACACATTCTTATTTCTGTCACCTTCCACAGAAGCTCGGGATGTCATTCTGCACTGTGCCACATCGCAAGACAAAACAACCATAATGACGGCGGTGAGAGGCAAGACCCCCCTGACATTTGAAAATTCCCAACTGCTCTTCTTTCAGGACTTAACATGGGTCACACTGCACTGGGGGAGATCATTGCACCACCCTACTAGCCGCCTGAGAACAGCAGGCATACAATATCGATGGGGGACGCCAAGGGTCCTAATGATCACTCATAATGGGACTACCCACAGAGCCACGTCAGAGGCAGATATACCCACAATCCTCACTCTCTTGGGACTTCCGGGACTGCCCATGACTAGGGTCACGAAAGACCCATCCCAGATTGGAGATCTGGCCACTACAATACCATTTACCCCTCGAACCCTGAGCACGGACTCAGATCCATGACTGCAACCGCACGCCGGTCAGGCTGGATACAACCTCATCAGTATACTGTTTTGTTATGACTTTCGTTCTCATTTTTGTTTCTCAGTATGTTAGTATGCCTGCAGCATAGTGATGGTTACGCAGAACCACGTTAGTATGGAAGAGCCCCCAACTCCCCCCCGCCGCCCCCTTGGTTAGGGGTACCTGCAATCCTAGAAGCAGCCAAAACTTGTTTTGAGCACTCTGCTTTATCTTTAAGACCATATAAGTCAGCTGACTAGTACAAAGCGGGATATGATATGCCTAGTACAAACTTACCTGTGCTATTAATCCCAGTTAATTATGACAAGTTTTACCTAGTGCACCAGCCCATGGCAGCTAAAAGTTTCAAAGGCGCACGAGGCAGCCCATAAGGCTCTGATTGCCCATGCTGAACAACCAAATGCAGCCTTTGCACGCCCCATGCTCCCTAGGGAGGTGCATGTCCACTGAGGCGGCTAATTGATGCAACAGTAAAGTTTCAACTTGTTCAACTCCTGTTTTTATTACCTTCTATTTTATTTTACTTTAATTTATTATGCTACAACTGCTTAAACATTGAGTCTCAACCTCATCTGGTGCAATACTGTGTTGTCTAAATTCCAAATGGGGCCATAAGCTTAGGAGTAAGCTCTTGCACTGCTACCGGTACTTGTAGCGTGACATGGTTAAAAAAGTAAAAATGAGTGCAGTTCAACTTGAAAAGTTATGTGACTCAAATACCCGTGTACTCGGACATGATGCATCTCTTCCGTATGTCAATGTAACTTGTGATATTTCTTCATGCACCTTCAATATAAAGAATAAAAAATAAAAAAAATGTACCAGAGCAAAAAGAAGAGGTCATTTCAGTGCTTAGTGAAAAATAGAGAAAAACAGATCGTCTGAACAAACAGCTGCTTTTCACAGGTGGCACTGCTTAGTACAGTTATTTAAAGGACCTCCAACGTTCAGGGGGCAGGATTTTATTTGCTCCTACCTTTTTTATCCCTTCTACCTTCTCAGCACATCCCTTCCCCTTTTTGCTTTTTTTTTAGGTGATGGTTATTGTTTCAACTCCTTTTCCTTTTATGCTATATATGCAAATTATACTGATATACTGTTCTTGCATTTATTTGAATATTACATAAAGCAGAAAATATGCAATATCTACATGGGAAGAAAAAGCAAAAACACAAAATGTGTTATTAAAGTGCTACTTTAAATAGACTCCTTTTGCAAAAAAATGTCACATATATAATCAAAAGTCCCTATAAAGCCTGCAAGTGGTTCCTTAAACCTTTCCTGCCTTGTGCACTCCACAAGAGTAGAGTTGAAGTGGACCATAGACCAGTAGAGTTGAAGTGGGCCATAACAACATCCTTCTGTCTAGGTTTGAATTGACATGTAGTATGTGCAGGAACAGTCTCAGAAAGGTAGCTAGACCTCAAAGTTGCAAACACAAGAATGAGTTAAAGGGACACTATAGTTACCCAGACAACCTTATTTTAATAAAGCAGTTTTGGTGTATAGATCATGCCCCTGCAGTCTCACTGTTCAATTCTCTGCCATTTAGGTTAAATCACTTTGTTTATGCAGCCTTAGTCATACCTCCCTGCATGGGACTTCACAGCCTACCAAAACACTATCTGTAAAGAGTAATCGAATGTTTGAAACTCACTTATGCAAAAAATCTGTTTTACTTAGAATTTATTATCTCCTGCATGCTAGAGCCTGCAGGAGCCTCCTATATGTGATTAAAGTTTCAGAGCAGTGGTGTTGTGGAGACAGGCTCATGGACTGAGGGATGTGGTGTTGTGGAGTCAGGCTCATGCATAGTGTAGTGGTATTATGGAGACAGGCTTGGAGACTATGGTGAGGCCTAATAGAAAGCAGTTGTTGTTGGGGGATTCTATCATAAGAGGTGTGGAGTTGGACAATAGTGGGTCTTGTGAGAAGTCTTTCCGGAGCTACTGCTCAGAGAGACAGGAGACGTATTTGTAATATTGTTAAGCGAGCAAAGCAGGAAGGGGAATTGGATGTACTTGGGACAAATAACTTTGCTTGCAATGAGGTTTCAGAGGTAAAGGAAGTTTTTGCCAATGATATATGGCAAGTTGCCCTCACATTGTCATTCTCTGAAGTTCTGCCTTTGCATAACACTCAGAACAACAGGTGGATGCATATTAGGGACTTTAACTTGTGGCTTGGTGAATGGTGTCGGGAGCAAGGATTTGGCATCATTTCTCATGGTAGCTCTGTTTGGAATGGAAATAAACTGTACAAAAAAGATGGTTTTCATCTTTCTCAAAAAAGAACAAATGTTCTCAGTGAGCAGTTTAGAGGTTTTGCTAGGATGTATTTAAATTAGGAGGGGGGAGCAAAAGGGTGATAAAAAATCAATCCAATTGCCCCCCAAAACAAGGACAGAAGGTGCCTGTAGCAAGTGTGTTAAAAATGATAAGCTTAGAGCCATGTCTACAAATGTTCACAGTTTAGGGAATAAGATCCATGAACTTGTGGAAATAATGGCAACCGATAGTGTAGATTTAGTTGCTGTTACTGAGACATGGTATAATGAAAAAAATTACTGGAACATAGCAATAGCATGGTACTCTTTATATAGAAAAGACAGGGAAGGCAAGAAAGGGGAGGGGTGACCCTGTATGTGAAAGATAGCATAAAATCTAGCCTAATAGAGTCTGTTTTGGTTACGTTTTGTAGCGTTACTTACCTTATCCGGGGGCCGGCCGCGGTCCTCTCTTCAAGCCGCGCGCGGTCCTGCAGCTGCACGAGCCGCGCGCGGCTCATCCGACTCTCCGAACAGGAGGACGGGCAGTGACCGCGAGATGTGGTCACGTGTCCCGCCTGCAGCTAAGAGCGCGCCGCGAGTCTCGGGCGCGCTCTTAAAGAGACAGTGGGAGCCTAAATTGCAAAAAGGCTCCCATTGGCTCCTGTCATGCCAATCACCCCATACACTTACCTTTTGGGGGTGTGGAAGTGACAGGAGCCAATCACATTAGTTTGAAGGCTACTTATACTTACCTTTTTCCCTTAGTTCCTTGCCCTATCGTGGTTTCTGCTACAGTTCCCTTTAGTGCTTGTTGTGTTCAGTTGTGTTTCTCCGTATTTTGACCTTGGCTTTGTATTCTGACTTCGTTTTCGCTTTATCCTTGTCTGTACTGTTTGCCGGCTTGCTGATTCCTGTGTACCAGTCCCCGGCTAGTTCTCGTTTACGCTGTCTCTTTGTGCCCTTGACCTCGGATCGTTCCTGACTCTGTACTTCTCCTATTACGTCGAGTCCGGCTACTCTAAGGTCCGGTAGACGTATCTCTCCTCTGTGCCGTCTTCTGTTTGGCTGGATCCTGCGTGTAGGGGTATATTTTCGTTACACGTTTGAATTTGGTAATCAACCGTAACTCGTGTAGGTGTGATTTATAGGCCCCCAGGACAAATAGAACAGTTAGATAATCTACTAGTTGAGGAAATAGCTAAAATGACAATAAAAGGGGGCGTTATCATCATGGGTGACTTTAATCTTCCTCATGTGAACTAGAAAACCAAAATAGCTGCTTGTGCCAGGAGCACACATATTCTCAACTTCCTACTGGGATTGTCTCAAGTCGTTGAGGAGCCAACTCGTAAAGAGGCCATACTAGATTTCGTGTTAACAAATGGACTTTTCTAAAATTAGAATATGTGTAAAGAAGTCATCATCAGACTGGAGCAATTTAAATGGAGTGCAAGAAAAATGGGATTATTTAAAAGTTGCACTGCTGAAGGCAACAGAAAATGGTATTAGGCTTGTCAGTAAAAGCAAAGAAACCACTGTGGTACTCTGCAGATGTGGCCAAAATAGTAAAAAACTAAAAGTTAGCATTTAATAATTATAAAAAATAAAAATAAAACAGAGTGAGGAAGTTAGACAGATCTATAAGATTAGGCAGAAAGAGGCTAAGCAAGTTCTAAGAGCTTCCAAATCACACAGAAGAGAAACTTGCCCAGTCAGTAAAAAAGGGGGACAAACATTTCTAGATACATAAAGGAGAAAAGGAAAGTAAAACAAGGATTAGTTAGATTAAAAACAAAAGAAGAAAAGGTATGCAGCGGAGCCGAATGCGCATGTGCGGCAAGTGCCACGCGGGCATTCAAAGTGCACATAGGAAAGCATTTCGCAATGCTTTCCTATGGACGCTCTGCGCGATGGAGGCGAAATTCGCCTCCAACGACGCAGATGCGCCTCTAGTGGCTGTCCGAAAGACAGCCACTAGAGGTTGGCTTAACCCCAAATGTAAACTGAACAGTTTCTCTGAAACTGCTATGTTTGCATCTGAAGGGTTAAAACCTGAGGAACCTGGCACCCAGACCACTTCATTGAGCTGAAGTGGTCTGGGTGACTTTAGTGTCCCTTTAACATCTGACTGAAAATGAAACCATGTTGTTTTCATGCAGAATATGTTAGTCACAGCTAGGGGAGGTGTGGCTAGGGCTTCATACACATAAAAAAAATATATTTAACTCTAAATGGCAGAGAATTGAGCAGTGAGTCTGCAGGGGAATGATCTATACACCAAAACTACTTCATTAAGCTTAAGTTGTTTTGGTGACTATATTGTCCCTTTAATAGATATAATTATATATAAAGTAGAGATATAATTTTGGGGATGGGAAAATTCTGATAAATTAAAGGTTTTAGTGAGTAAGAGCTCGAGAGCTGCAGCAACCACCTAGAACAGAATATAACTTAAATCCCCACCAAAGGTTAATTTCTCCTTTTGTCTGTATGCTTTCTCTGTGTTAAGGACAGAACATATAACTCTAATTGACAGGGAGCCACGATGAAGACATCTAGCTGCAGGATAAAGAGGTGTGAATTTCTACATTTTATTTTACACCTCTCCGACAGCTATTTCTTGAATACATAAGAGATCAGTAAACAGAATATGACAAAACCTAGGTAGCAACAGTACCTCTTTATCCCTGATGAATTTTGTTTCAATTACCTTTAAAAGATGATAGCAGTAAAGCATATTGGGTTTCAGTGCTACCATTCTCATAGGAGATGTAGTAATCCTTTCTGATACATCGCATGCACAGTAGGGTAAAACAATGTCAGGTATATTTTATTGTATTCATTTCTATGTAGATGTGCAGAATGACATCATGGTTCTCCAAAAGAGGAAATCATATACTGTTGAAGCTGTCTATTTATGCATTACTAATCTCATAGAGCATAATAAGAATAAATTATTGAACTGGTAAAAAAAAAAATAATAATAATAATTCTCACACCTGTAAACACATGACTTATTGTACTATAATTGGATCCAGTGATTCTGCAACAGCAAGCTTAAAAGGCAACATATGCTTTCTAATGGCATGACTAGGCAGATCGACAAATTCTCAATGGACTGCTTAGTACTTTTTATCTAATTAAATTAAGGCTATAATTAAAGTAGGGTTGCCAAGCAGAGTGAATACCTTGTTGAAGTATATGTGAATGCTGAACAGAACTAGAAATGAGATTGTACACTCGTTTTTGGCAGGGCCTTCTTCACCTACTGTTTCAGCATGCTTTGTTAGAATGTAATGCTTGTCTTGTTTATCTATTGTACAGCTCTGAAGAATATGCGGGTACTATGTAAATAATTGTAAATTAAATCAGTAAGATACAAAATATATCAAAATTTAAAGGAGTAGTTTACGCATCATCACCACTATGGCTCAGTGTAGTAGATATGTAGCAAATCGCTACCGGATGTTGTCCTATGTTTTTTTGTCAAATTGTTTGGGATCAAGGCTCTCCCTGGCAAAAAACACACACACCAATCTCAGATATGTTATTTACTCCTTTCATAGATTACATTGATACTACATTAATATCTGTGTTTACTGCATCTTTACCCAGTGCAAATTTGTTGAATCCCTGTATTATAGTTCACACATTTTCTAAGAAAACAGGCAAAGTTCCACTAAAGCTTTAGTCAAAAGAACATATTCAGCCTTTAAGAATGTATGTGCCATGCAAACCTATTTTTGTCTTCTGCATGAATGCCTGTAAAGACAACTAAACAGTTACCGGTAAATTTCAGACAGAAATAGTCTTATCCAAACATTTGGAACACTGGCAGTCTTAAAGGAATTTTAAGCATTTATTTTTTTTTTTTTTTTTTTTACAATGCAGTGTCAAGATTAAAAGGCCACTTCAACCAGACAACTTATCGTAATTGAGACAAAGTCGACTGGGTGCATTTAGTGATCTTTTTGAAAATAAAACGGTCTCTTTAAAAACCATTTTTCCCCACTAATCTTTGTTTAGGAGTGTTATATTTTTGGTTTGCAATTTTATGGCATATTTACATACCTCTTATTTTATAATCTTTAGAAGTTACCACATTGTAAAATCACTAACAAGATTTGCTTGTAAATTACATTGTCCAGTTGCCAATATATTCGTTTGAATATTATGCACTGCAAAATAAGCATAAGCGATGTATAGCAAAAATGTATGTCGAGTTATGAAAGATATACTTTAAAAATAATAAAACTATACTTCTTGTTACTTCAAGGATGTTGAGCAGGAGAGTTTTTTGCTCTGTCCTGTCTGCTTTATCTAGTCATTGTGACTAACGGAGTTATACAAATTCCAAATCCTGGCATCCTACATCAAAATGAATGACAGACAGCAAAACAAGAGAGGGATTTATGTGTCAAGTAGGTCCACAGACCACCAATATTTTAAGACAACCTGCAGTGGATGCTTGACCATAGTACATTTAAGTATATATATATATATATATATATATATATATATATATATATATTGGGGGTTTTACCTTTTTTTTTTTTTTTAAATTCTTTATTTTTTATTGTGCATGGGATTTACAGCAGTGCTTGCATAGCCACAACAGCTTCCACAAGCGCTATAGTATTTGAACATAGGTACGTTATGCGTTAAACTTGCACATTTTTACATTTAGTGGTTTGTATAAAATGATTGTGTTAAAGAATCTCCAGTGGGAGATTTGCGTTATGTTTATAGATCTTATATGTTAGTCAGGTATGCCTAGATTGGGTGGGTGTGTAGTGTTGGTTCGTCTGAGAGAGTCTAGGCATGTGCTTAGGGGGTTTAAGCTGTTTGTCAGCTTACGTTTGGTCGGTGGAGGCTGAGGGGCCCCTGTATAGGCGCTACATATTGGTTCCATAGTGGGTATGGATCGTTCCTTAGGGGTTTGGAGGAGTTGTGCGTATAGTTTTGCTATGTGTGGAGCGCTACATACTTCTGGCTGAACAGGCTCATACGCAGCCAACTGTTAGAGATTGCGATAGTAGGGTATCTTATTGTGTGGCAGGTGGGTTAGTAATTCCCGTACCTGTCGGCTAGCATAGACCCCGCCGAGTCAGAGGGAGGGAGGGGGGGGGGGTGCCTGGGCCCCTCGGAGTAGTTCGCCCTCATCTGAGAGGGGTGTTAGTGGGGGGTTGTGGGGGGTGGGTGCCATCTCGGTTCTTTATATATTTAGCCCAGTTTTGGTACGTTCATAACTAGCTGTTGTGTGCCTTAAAAACATATACATGAACTGAAAATATTAAACTTTAAACACATTCTAAACCAGATTATGATGCGTTGAGCTCTGCGTGGGTTTTCAGCCACCTTGTCTAGTCGTTTCAGGGTGAATTATGCTCAGTCCTGCCAGGGTTCAGATTCCCCGGATGTGGTGGCTCTTGGTGTGAACGTGGTTGTGGTCGTTGGGTCCCATGTGATGGGTGCCTTGTCTCGAGGTGCGCTCGTCTCGAGGCCTTCCATGCCTAATGATGTAAGGAAGGTGGGTATGTCTGCTCCAGATTCTAGCGTGTGAACAGTTCCGTTGTGTGTAGCTAGCAGAGTTCCAGGGGGGCCCCATCTGTATACCACCCCTGCGGACCTGAGTTTGGAGGTGACCGGTGCAAGTGATTTGCGCCATAGCAGTGTTGCTCTTGTTAAGTCCTGGTAAAAGGTTAGAGAGGCGCCTTCAAAGGACAGCGGTGTTTTATCCTTTAGGGCCAGCATAATGTGGGCTTTATCTTGCGAGGTGGCGCAGCGGAGTATGACGTCCCGTATTTGGCCAGGTTTTGCCGTGGGCGAGCCTGGTATTCTGTGTGCTCCTTCAATTGATATTTTCCTGGCCATTGGGTGGGGTAGGATGGTCGCCAGCAGCCGCCTGGTGTAGTGTGGTAGCTCGTCTGCTTTGATGTTGGCAGGGACGCCCCTTATCTTGATGTGGTTGCGGCGTTGTCTATCTTCGAATGCCGTCATCCTGAGGGACAGGGCTGATTGATGGACCTGTAGTTGGGTGACTGTGTCTTTAATTGTGGTCAGTTCAGAGTTGATGTTGCTGATGTTAGTTTCTGTGTGTGTTACTCTGCCTGTGACTGCCTGTATGTCTGATCTGAGTTGCTGGAGGTCTGCAGCCCAGACCTTGTGGATGTCTGCCAGCAGTGCTTTTAAATCTGCCTTGGTGGTGGGGGCAGTGCCATCATAGGGCTCTGGGGGTGAAGCCTGACCTTTCTGAGGGTCCTGTGTGGCCCCTACCTCGTCACTTGTCCCTGTGGCCTCCAGGTGTGAGGGCTGCTGTGCGTCCGTGGGAGCTCTGGCCTGTGCCGGCCTTTGCAGCATGGAGCTGATGTCTCTGCCCTCAGCCGCCATATTTGGTTTTTGGGACCGGCGTCCCATTGCTGGCATCGGGGTGTGTCGCGGGGGCGAGGTGTCTGACCCGCACAGGCTGATTCCCGCGTTTCGGATAGCCAGGAGATCGTCCAGGCTGTAGGCTTGTGGTGCGCGGTAGGCCCCAGGCCTGCGTTTTCCCTTAGGCTGCCTGGGCGGCTGAAAAAACGGCATCGGCGGGTGCCGGATCGCTCCGTAAGGCAGGTCAGTCTGGTTGGGATGCTAGATGGGGCAGGATGCCCTAGATTTTGGGGTATAATGTGGGCTATTTGCTCGGAGCTGGCCGAGATGGCGTCCGACTCAGTCAGTGGCAAGCTCCGCCCCCCCGGTTTTACCTTTTTTTTGTAAACTTACACATTTGAGAGGTGTCTGTTCAATCAAAAGTGTTATAGAAACATAGAATGTGACGGCAGATAAGAACCATTCAGCCCATCTAGTCTGCCCAATTTTTTAAATACTTCCATTAGTCCCTGGCCTTATGTTATAGTTAGGATAGCCTTATGCCTATCCCACGCATGCTTAAACTCCTTTACTGTGTTAACCTCTACCACTTCAGGTGGAAGGCTATTCCATGCATCCACTATCCTCTCAGTAAAGTAATACTTCCTGATATTATTTTTAAACCTTTGTCCCTCTAATTTAAGACTATGTCCTCTTGTTGTGGTAGTTTTTCTTCTTTTAAATATAGTCTCCTCCTTTACTGTGTTGATTCCCTTTATGTATTTAAATGTTTCTATCATATACCCCCTGTCTCGTCTTTCCTCCAAGCTATACATGTTAAGCTCCTTTAACCTTTCCTTGTAAGTTTTATCCTGCAACCCATAGACCAGTTTAGCAGCTCTTCTCTGAACTCTCTCTAAAGTATCAATATCCTTCTGAAAATACGGTCTCCAGTACTGCGTATAATACTCCCAGTGAGGTCTCACCAGTGTTCTGTACAATGGTGCTATGTATGCCCTTTTCATTATTAGCACTGCAGTTCCCCTCCCTTCCCTCTTATTATGCCCCTTATTGCTGCTTGGGAAAGTGTAAAAAAAAAAAAAAAACCAATAAAAAAAAAAACCCCAAAAAAACCAAACATAGCAAGATTTATGGTTGTTTGTCCAAAAATCTGATTAAATCCTATTAGAAGTTGTGTGAAAACGCTCATTGGCTGTCTTGACAGCCACCTGTTCTACCTAATGTATCCGGTTTGTTAACCTCATCCAGGCATAAACTGAAAACACTGTTCCCCAGCCACAGGACTTTAGTTCAAGTGCAGAGTATCGGACAAACTGTTTAGTAGTGACCTCAAATAGTAATGTCTTGCTATTAGCACATAAGTTCCTGCTGACTGCATTTCCCACAAGACTTAGCTAGCCATTCAACTGTCTAATTGTCTTGAGAAATATAATAAAACTAGAGTAAGGAATAAGGGTCATAATGCATAATTTTTATTTTTAATAAAATAATAAAATATATTACAAAAAACAAATTGGCCATTACCTGACACTGAAGGTAATTATATTGTTAAAATAATATGGGCATTAGCTCATTAAAAAGACATTGTAGCCACCCAGCCCACTTCAGCTCATTGAGGTGGTCTGGGTGCTGTGTCCCTTTTGCACCTTGTTTACATTGCAGCACTAAGTCTGCCCCGCAGTTGCTATCTACCAGACAGCCACTGGGGGTGCTTCCGGAATCATAACAGACTTTTGGTCCGTTATCTGAGGACCTCCAGCGTCAGATTTTCCTCATAGGAAAGCATTGATTCAATGCATTCCTATGGGCGAGTATAATGCACGCGCAGGATGAGTGATCGGTAGTGCCAGGAATATAGTTTTGTGTTCCTGGCACTAAAGTATCCCTTTAAAGATACACTATAGGCACCAAAATAGCTTCAGTTTAATGAAGCAGTGGTTGTTTATAAATTATTATTATTAATACAGTGCCAACAGATTCCGTAGCACTTTACAATATTATGAAAGGGGCGATTTAATTATAAATAGGACAATTACAAGAAAAATTACAGGAACGATAGGTTGAAGAGGACCCTGCTCAAACAAGCTTACAGTCTATAGGAGGTGGGGTATAAAACACATTAGGAACAAATACGGTAGGAGTGAAGCAGAGCTGGAGGAGAGAGTAAAGTGCTGCCCTTTAGGAGAGAGCAAGAGACAGGTATGTGAGGTAGAGGTTACTCTGGGAGGCCATAAGCTTTCCTAAAGAGATGGGTTTTAAGGCACTTCTTAAATGATTGAAGACTAGGGGAGAGTCTGATGGCGGTAGGCAGGCTATTCCTTAGGAAGGGAGCCGCCCTCGAGAAGTCCTGCAAGTGTGAGTTGGCCGTACAGGTGCGAGCAGCGAACAGAGAGACCAAGAAGGGGCATACCTATGGATCTGTGAAGAGATATGAGGGGCTAGAATTGTTCAGTACATTTTAGGTATGAGTTAGCACTTTGAATTGACTCCTATAGGATACAGGAAGCCAATGTAGGGACTGACAGAGGAGTGAGGTTTGAGAGGACCGACTAGAGAGGAAAATTAGTCTGGCGGCAGCACTCATTACGGACTGCAGCGTGGCAATATGGCTTTTGTGAAGACCAATTAGGAGAGGGTTACAATAATCCATGTAGGAAATTACTAGAGCATGGTAAAGCTCCTTGGTAGCATCTTGCATAAGAAAGGGGCGGATGCGGGCTATGTTTTTAAGGTGGAATCTAAGATTTGGCTACAAACTGGATGTGAGGCTCAAAGGTGAGGCCAGAATCAAGTATGACGCCAAGACAGTGTGCTTGCAAGGATGGACTTATGTGGATACCACTAACTTGAAGGGAGAGCCAAAGAGGAGGATCAGAATTAGAAGGAGGAACGACAAGGAGCTCAGTTTTAGAGAGATTCAGTTTCAGAAAGCGGGAGGACATCCAGTCAGAGATAGAAGAAAGGCAAGCAGTGACACATTGCAGGACAGCAGGGGAGAGGTCTGGGGAGGAGAGATAAATCTGGGTGTCATCAGCATACAGGTGGTAGTGGAATCCAAATGAGGTAATAAGTTTGCCAAGAGTATAATAGAGAAAATAGAAGGGGACCATGGACAGAGCCTTGGGGGACTCCAACCGAGACAGGACGAGGGGAGCATTAGAAAAGGAGACACTGAATGGGTGTTGGGAGAGATAAGAGGAAAACCACGAGAGGACAGAGTCACAGAGACCGAGTGATTGAAGAGTTTGAAGAAGGAGAGCATGATCAACGGTGTCAAAGGTAGCACAGAGGTCAAGAAGAATTAGTATGGAGTAGTGGGATTTGGATTTAGCTGCGATTAGGTCATTAATAACTTTGATAAGAGCAGTCTCAGTAGAGTGGAGAGGGCGGAAGCCAGATTGAAGAGGGTCAAGGAGAGAGTTGGAATTGAGGAAGTGAGACATACGCGTAAAGACAAGTCTTTCCAGAAGCTTTGAGGAGGCTGGCAAACAGGCCCCTCCAAAAACCAGTGGAGAAGTTACTTTTGTCACAATAGGGCTTTCCCATTTTAGTTTGCCAGATTGGTTAGGTGGCCTATGTTGCCTTTGAGACCATATGGCAGCCCAGGAATGAGAATTACTCCCATTATGGCATACCATTCACAAACGTAGACAACCAAGGGTATTCAGAATTGGGTAAGTCCAGTCTTTTGTAGTAGCCAATTAGTCACAAACGCTAGCCAAAGTTCGTTTTCATATTTGTTTTTTGCATTTTTCACACAAAAACTGCACTTTCACTGATGATATCATCACCATTACAAGTGTTAGTGTTTTAAAACACTCATATTTGTGTTCAGCAAAGTCCCACAAGTACAACAGTACCCCACATATACAGGTTTTATGGTGTTATGGAAAGTTACAGAGTTAAATATAGGGCTTGTAAATTTTATTCAATGGACTTTCTGCCTGGGTTGTCAGGCAGATCCTTTGAATTATAATTAATAAAATTAATTAATTATGTAAATATAGTAGTTAAATATAATATATATACCGTATATACTCGAGTATAAGCCGACCCGAATATAAGCCGAGGCCCCTAATTTTATCCCAAAAAACTGGGAAAACTTATTGACTCGAGTATAAGACTAGGGTGGGAAATGCAGCAGCTACTGGTAAATTTCTAAATAAAATTAGATCCTAAAAAAAATTTATTAATTGAATATTTATTTACAGTGTGTGTATAATGAATGCAGTGTGTGCGTATGTGTGTGTATGAGTGCAGCGTGTGTGCATGAATGCAGTGTGTGTGTGCATGAATGCAGTGTGTGAATGCAGTGTGTGCAGGGCCGGTGCAAGGATATTTGCCGCCGTAGGCAAAAAAAATTTTGCCGCCCCCTCCCCCCCCATATGTCCTGACTTCCCCTCCTCCTCCCTCAGTGGTCCTTACCTCCCCACCCCCGTGTTCCTTCACTCCCCCCCCCCCCAGTGGTCCTGACTCACCCCTCCCCCAGTGGTCCTTACCCTCCCCTCCCCTAGTGGTCCTTACTTCCCCCTCCCCTCCCATAGTGGTCCTTATCCCACCCCCTCCCTCTCATAGTGGTCCTTATCCCCCTTCTCCCTCCCATAGTGTTCCTTATCCCCCCCCCATCCCTCCCATAGTGGTCCATATACCCCCCCCCCCTCCCTCCCATAATGGTCCTTATACCCCCCTCCCTCCCATAATGGTCCTTATACCCCCCTCCCTCCCATAGTGGTCCTTATCCCACCCCCTCCCATAGTGGTCCTTATACCCCCCCCCTCCCTCCCATAGTGGTCCTTATACCCCCCTCCCTCCAATAGTGGTCCTTATACCCCCCCCCTCCCTCCCATAGTGGTCCTTATCCCCCCCTCCCTCCCATAGTGGTCCTTATACCCCCCTCCCTCCCATAGTGGTCCTTATACCCCCCTCCCTCCAATAGTGGTCCTTATCCCACCCCCTCCCTCTCATAGTGGTCCTTATCCCCCTTCTCCCTCCCATAGTGTTCCTTATCCCCCCCCCATCCCTCCCATAGTGGTCCATATACCCCCCCCCTCCCTCCCATAATGGTCCTTATACCCCCCTCCCTCCCATAGTGGTCCTTATCCCACCCCCTCCCATAGTGGTCCTTATACCCCCCCCTCCCTCCCATAGTGGTCCTTATACCCCCTCCCTCCAATAGTGGTCCTTATACCCCCCCCCCCCTCCCTCCCATAGTGGTCCTTATACCCCCCCTCCCTCCCATAGTGGTCCTTATACCCCCCTCCCTCCCATAGTGGTCCTTATACCCCCCTCCCTCCAATAGTGGTCCTTATACCCCCCCCCCCTCCCTCCCATAGTGGTCCTTATCCCCCCTCCCTCCCATAGTGGTCCTTATACCCCCCTCCCTCCCATAGTGGTCCTTATCCCCCCCTCCCTCCCATAGTGGTCCTTATCCCCCCCTCCCTCCCATAGTGGTCCTTATCCCCCCCCCTCCCTCCCATAGTGGTCCTTATACCCCCCTCCCTCCAATAGTGGTCCTTATACCCCCCCTCCCTCCCATAGTGGTCCTTATACCCCCCTCCCTCCCATAGTGGTCCTTATACCCCCCTCCCTCCCATAGTGGTCCTTATACCCCCCCTCCCTCCCATAGTGGTCCTTATACCCCCCTCCACCTCCATCCCATAGTGGTCCTTATACCCCCCCTCCATCCCATAGTGGTCCTTATACCCCCCCTCCCTCCCATAGTGGTCCTTATCCCCCCCCCTCCCTCCCATAGTGGTCCTTACCCCCCCCCCTCCCCTCCCATAGTGGTCCTTATACCCCCCCTCCCTCCCATAGCGGTCCTTATACCCCTCCCCCCCCTCCCATAGTGGTCCTTATACCCCCCCCCCTCCCATAGTGGTCCTTATACCCCCCCTCCCTCCCATAGTGGTCCTTATACCCCCCTCCCTCCCATAGTGGTCCTTATCCCCCCCCTCCCTCCCATAGTGGTCCTTATACCCCCCTCCCTCCAATAGTGGTCCTTATACCCCCCCTCCCTCCCATAGTGGTCCTTATACCCCCCTCCCTCCCATAGTGGTCCTTATACCCCCCTCCCTCCCATAGTGGTCCTTATACCCCCCCTCCCTCCCATAGTGGTCCTTATACCCCCCTCCACCTCCATCCCATAGTGGTCCTTATACCCCCCCTCCATCCCATAGTGGTCCTTATACCCCCCCTCCCTCCCATAGTGGTCCTTATCCCCCCCCTCCCTCCCATAGTGGTCCTTACCCCCCCCCCTCCCCTCCCATAGTGGTCCTTATACCCCCCCTCCCTCCCATAGCGGTCCTTATACCCCTCCCCCCCCCCTCCCATAGTGGTCCTTATACCCCCCCCCCTCCCATAGTGGTCCTTATACCCCCCCTCCCTCCCATAGTGGTCCTTATACCCCCCTCCCTCCCATAGTGGTCCTTATCCCCCCCCTCCCTCCCATAGTGGTCCTTATACCCCCCTCCCTCCAATAGTGGTCCTTATACCCCCCCTCCCTCCCATAGTGGTCCTTATACCCCCCTCCCTCCCATAGTGGTCCTTATACCCCCCTCCCTCCCATAGTGGTCCTTATACCCCCCCTCCCTCCCATAGTGGTCCTTATACCCCCCTCCACCTCCATCCCATAGTGGTCCTTATACCCCCCCTCCATCCCATAGTGGTCCTTATACCCCCCCTCCCTCCCATAGTGGTCCTTATCCCCCCCCCTCCCTCCCATAGTGGTCCTTACCCCCCCCCCCTCCCCTCCCATAGTGGTCCTTATACCCCCCCTCCCTCCCATAGCGGTCCTTATACCCCTCCCCCCCCCTCCCATAGTGGTCCTTATACCCCCCCCCCTCCCATAGTGGTCCTTAACCCACCCCCTCCCTCCCATAGTGGTCCTTAACCCACCCCCTCCCTCCCATAGTGGTCCTTATACCCCCCTCCCTCCCATAGTGGTCCTTATACCCCCCTCCCTCCCATAGTGGTCCTTATACCCCCCCTCCCTCCCATAGTGGTCCTTATACCCCCCTCCACCTCCATCCCATAGTGGTCCTTATACCCCCCCTCCATCCCATAGTGGTCCTTATACCCCCCCTCCCTCCCATAGTGGTCCTTATCCCCCCCCCTCCCTCCCATAGTGGTCCTTACCCCCCCCCCCCCTCCCCTCCCATAGTGGTCCTTATACCCCCCCTCCCTCCCATAGCGGTCCTTATACCCCTCCCCCCCCCTCCCATAGTGGTCCTTATACCCCCCCCCTCCCATAGTGGTCCTTAACCCACCCCCTCCCTCCCATAGTGGTCCTTAACCCACCCCCTCCCTCCCATAGTGGTCCTTATACCCCCCCCCTCCCATAGTGGTCCTTATACCCCCCCCCCCCCTCCCATAGTGGTCCTTATACCCCTTTTTTATTTTTTTATTATTATTTTATTTCTTATTTTTTTTTTCGTCCCCCCTCCCTGCTTGATATATGGCAGGGAGGGGGGCTCTCCTTCCCTGGTGGTCCAGTGGCAGTTCAGTGGGGGGAGAGGGGGGCTGGCAGAGCTGTACTTACCTGTTCTACAGCTCCTGTCAGCTCTCTCCTCCTCCGCGCCGTCCGTGCAGCTCCCTCTGTCAGCTCACAGTGTAAGTCTCGCGAGAGCCGCGGCTCTCGCGAGACTTACACTGGGAGCTGACAGAGGGAGCTGCACGGACGGCGCGGAGGAGGAGAGAGCTGACAGGAGCTGCAGAACAGGTAAGTACAGCTCTGCCAGCCCCCCTCTCCCCCCAGTCTGTGTTATGGCAATGCAAATTGCCATAATACAGACTATGACTCGAGTATAAGCCGAGTTGGGGTTTTTCAGCCCAAAAAATGGGCTGAAAAACTCGGCTTATACTCGAGTATATACGGTAATATATATAATATCAATGGATACCTGGGACTCAACTTTTTTTTTATGTGCAGCCAGAGCTGGAAGTCAGTGTAGCAAGCAACCCTTTAAATAGGTTATCAATGAATACCTGTGGATTCAGGGGTGGTATTCGCCTTGGGCGCGGACCTGCTGGGGACACCCACTGGGAAGTTTCCTGGTGAGCTGCTCCTGTCTGGGGCTGGAGAGCTACCCCCAGCGCAGCAGCTTCATCTGTTTGGCTTCCTCAATGCTACTGAGAGCCCAGCATCCGAGCATTTTCACAGTGAGAAGACGTCAGCGTTCATAGGAAAGCATTGAGAATGCTTTCCTATGGACTGGCTGAATGTGCGCGCGGCTCATGCGCATTCAGCCGATGACGACAAGAAGGAGGAGGAGAGTCCCCCGCCCGGCGCTGGAAAAAGAGGTAAATTTAACCCCTTCCGTCCCCTAAAGCCCGGCGGGAGGGGGACCCTGAGGGTGGGGGGGGACCTAGAGACCCTATAGTGTCAGGAAAACGAGTATGTTTTCCTGGCACTATAGTGGTCGTTTAATTATGTTATATTGGAAAAAAAATGTTTTACTTACAGTGAACCTGTCAGACAGTGTCACTGTGACATAAATTAAATCCCACCATTATTATAAATCAAATGCCACAATACAGGCTCAGGCGGCTGCAGCATTTAAAGGGCCGGCGATGGGGGCGCAGGGCGCCCCCTCCTATATGGCGCCCTAGGCGGCTGCCTAGTTCGCCTTATAGGAAGCGCCGGCCCTTTAAATGCTGCAGCCGCCTGAGCGCTCTACAGATCATAGTGTAATGGGCTGGTAAACAGGACTTAATTTATAATTACATTGACTGTAATTATAAAAAAAAAAAAAAGGCCAGTAAATGGTCGATCACAGACCACTATTTACAGTGTTTACTGGGAAACCCATTTTCAAATTTTAGAACTAATATCAGCACAGGGTTTCCTTAGGGTTGGGGTTAGGGTTAAATTTACGGGTATGAGTAAGATAAGATTAGAGTCAGTGTTAGGGTTAGTGTTCGGGTAAATGAAAGGTTAATGCTGGGTTTGGGTTAAGGTTATGGTCAGGGCCAGTGCAAGGATTTCTGGGTACACAGCCAAAGATGCATTTTGCCGCCCCCACCCCCACAATTTTGTGTCTTACTCCCCCAGCCCCTTTGGATTTCCTTCTCTCCCAGCTCCTCTGTGTGTGTCTCTTTCAACCCCAGCCCAGCACTCTATGTATCCCCCCCCCCCCCACCAAGGCCCTTCTGTGTGTCTCTTGCATCCCCAGCCCATCTGTGTGTCTTTCTCCCCCCATCATGTATCTCTTTCTGCCGAGTCACGCCCTTCTGTGTGCATCTTTCTTGTGGTCTCTTGTCCCCTAGTGGTCTCCCCTCCCTGTCCCTTAGTGGTCTCCTCTATTGTCCCCTGTCCCATAGTGGTCTCTTCTCCCTGTCCCTTAGTGGTCTCCTCTCCCTGTCCCTTAGTGGTTTATTCTCCCACCCTTGTCTGTCCCTTAGTAGTTTACTCTCCCCTCCTTCCCTGTCCCTTAGAGGTCCCTTCCCCTCACTTCTCTGTCCCTTAGTGGTCCTCTCCCCTCCCTTCTCTGTAATTTAGAGATAAATTCCTAGATCCTATCACCCACTGATGGCCTGTGGTAGACATACAAACAAGTACGTATTTGATTAGACTTTCAGTTACAGTGAGCTAATATGTAAATTCATGGTTGCCAAATGCTGGGGGCTGTAGAGAGCTGCTGGGGGCTTGAGAGAGGTGCCGGGGGCAGCATTGAGGCTGCTGGAGCTGAAGTCTCCCTTCCGAATTCCCAGCAGCTTCCCCGGCACACAGACTCCTGTTTTGCCTCGCGGTCGCATGCTCTGCCCCATGATGCAAGCTCCGTCCACATGTGTTAGCTCCGCCTCCCACACAAAAGCTCCACCCCTGCTAAGCAGCAGACCTTGCTGTAGGAGGAAGAGTCCCAAGATGGCTACCTGACTTCCGAGCAACAGCCTCCAGTGCCAGGTAGGCTTGATATACTCATCCTTGTGTGTGTGTATGTGCCTGAAAGTGTGTCAGTGAGCTTGTGTGTGTGTGTTTGTGTGTGTGTGTCAGTGTACTTGTCTGTAGTGAGCTTGTGAGTGTGTCAGTGAGCTTGTCTGTAGTGAGCTTGTGAGTGTGTCAGTGAGCTTGTCTGTAGTGAGCTTGTGAGTGTGTGTGTGTGTGTCAGCGAGGTTGTCTGTAGTGAGTTTGTGTGTGTCAGCGAGCTTGTGTGCAAGGTCGTCTTTCCGCATGGGCACGCTGGGTAGCTGCCCGGGGGCCCCACCGTGATGCCCATGTGCCCAGGCCGACAGAGGAGACCTGCTTTCTTGCTGTGGGCCCTCTCTGGCCAGTGAGGAGATCAAAGATCTCCCTCACCTGCCCAAAGGACCTTCGTTAGTAATAGGGAGGGCGGGAGGATCTGTGCAGAGTGTTGCCGCGTGTTACCATGGAAATGCTCCGACACAGCATTCTGATCATGGGAGGAATAGCCTTCAGCCATAGGAGCTGCAGGCTACAGACAACTTACCACCACCAGGGCACAGCACCTCTTACACACACAAAGCCCCCTCACAAACACACACACAGCAACCTTACACACACACACCACCCCTGACACAAAGCACCCCGCACACACACACACACACACACAGCCCCTCTGAACCACATATACAGCCCCTCACACATACAGCACCACACACACACACACTGCGCCCCTCACACAAAGCGCCTTTAACACACACAGCACCCCTGACACAAAGCACCCCCCACACACACTGCACCCATACATACACACACTCAGCACCCCACGCACACATCCAGTACCTGCCACACACTGCACCCCTTACACACACACACTGCACCCCCCACACACACACACACACTCACTGCACCCCACACACACACACACACACACTGCATCCCTTACCCCTCACACATACACACTGCACCTCTCACACACATAGCACCCCTACACTCACAGCACCCCTACACACATACACATAGCACCCCTACACACAAACACATCCACTGCACCCCTCACTGCAGTGTGTGTGTATTCAGCCGTCTGGGTGTATTCAGCAGTCTCTGTGTGTGTATTTAGCAGCCTGTTTGTGTGTATGCATTCTGCAGTCTGTGTGTGCATGTATTCAGCAGTCGGTGTGTGCATGTATTCAGCAGTCGGTGTGTGCGTGTGTTCAGCAATCTGTGTGTGAATGTGTTCAGCAGTCTGTGTGTATTTATTGTATGTATGTATTGCATTTGTTGAAGGTATCACTAAATAAGCTTAATTTTATCGATAATTCTTTTTTTTTTTCATGTGAGTTGTTGTGTAGGAAGGGCCCCAGTGCACTGCTGTGTTCGGGGGTCCAGAACGCTGTGAAGATGGTACTGCTTGTGTGTGTCAGTGAGCTTGTATTTAGTGAGCTTGTGTGTGTCAGTAAGCTTATTTTTAGTGAGCATGTGTGTCAGTGAGCTTGTATTTAGTGTGCTTATGTGTGTCAGTGAACTTGTCTGAAGTAAGCTTGTGTGTGCCACTGAGCTTGTCTGTTTGTGAACTAATGTATGTTCTATTGTATAGACATAACTCTCTGACTGAAGCACATCTGCACAAGGTTTTTCTATCTTTGTACTTGTACTGACAGTGTCACCACTGATACCCAATTACCTAAAAGTGATAAAAATGTACCTACCTGATATAGATGCTGTGGTGTATCACCAAATTAATATATATATTACACAAGGTTCGTCTACATTAAAAGGTATTTATTTAGAAGGCAACAACACAATACTATAAATGTATCACAAACACACAGCCCAGACCCACGGAGCAACAACCCTTTTAAATCTATCTATCTATATAGTAATCCCCTTCCCCACACGTTTGATCTCACCCACGGTTAGGCCTTCACATCTAGTAATGGCTCACTGCTGCAAGTCCAACATCACATCCACCAAGGAAGAAAAGGAAGCAACAGACTGATTTCCTGCCTGGCCTTATATTTATATGCCCTTAGTTGAGATGATGTGTTTTACATCACATCCTGTTCATGCATCACTTCCTTTAGCAATTGTGGGAGGGAAGGAAAGATTCTTAGCCCTCCCGCCTAGTCTTTGTTTAAGGAAGTCCTGAAAGGAAGATAAATGATCATGCAAGGAAGACAAGTTACCACATTACCTCACTTTTTCTTCTTCTATGTTGCTCAGTTTTCTAGTTATCCCTCTAGCACAGGAGAACCTAGTGGGAGCAAAAACCTGATATACAGGAGAAATTCAACCCACCGTCCCTCCGGAATAGTTCCCTCAGCGACATAAGTTCTCCTGTACTTTCCTATGGCTGTCAATCCACAAATTACACAAAAACAGAATTTATAGAATTTAGGTGAGTGTGTGTGATAAATGTTTATGCAAGGAAGACAAGTTACCACAGATGCTGTGCTGCAAATGTATCTATCGCATTCCAAGTATGAATGGTACTGTTGGTTGGAACTTGGTGTTATAAAGGTCTACTTAATAAAGAGATAATTGCAGGGAATTGAGATGGCAATTTCAAACTTTAGGTCGAAATAATGCAGCTGAATGGGAGAAATTTTCCAACTCGGTAACTTTGGCCTTAAGTTTAAAATCACCATCTCAATTCCCTGTAATTCTCTCTTTATTGAGTAGACCCTGAAATCTGCATGATAAGTAGGCAGAAATTAATTGTGGGTTGGCCAGAGTGGGCAGAGCTTTGTGGCAGTGGGCGTGGTAAATTTTCAAGGTAGTAATTGACAGCTGTGCTGCAAAGTGTCCCTGGATTTTTTTTTCAAATGTTGGCAACTCTACCTATACAAGAAGTAGTTTATAAGACTTACCCAAGAAGCAGTAATGATTTCTCTGGAAAATTATATTCAGTGAGGTTTAAACTTTTCGCAGTTTGCTCAGCTCCTATTATTGTGTATCCCTGTGTTTTTTTCAGTTGCAAATATCCTAGGAGTTGTGATGGCTTTTTCTGAAAGACATAAAATATACAATAACTCACTCACTTTTCTAGCTCTAGTGTGTAGGGTACAAGAACTCCGTTCCCCCCAAAAATGGTTCCACAATAGCCTCAGCAGCCAAATTGTCCCCAAACCACATTTAGGTTACTATTGTTTCTGTCCTCTAGCCTCTTCTTCCCATAGCATCTCAATATTCTAATTTCCACCCTTACTATTTCTAGTACGTCATCCCCCTGTTTCCCAATCCTCCCAATTCAGCAACTTTAAGTTCCACTACATTTTTAATATGGCTAATTTTCCAGTGAGTAGAAACCACCTAGTATGTGTCCATTATGCAGACTACTCATGCATGCAGAATGAGTCAAAATAATGAAGGTGAAAATGTCAGGGGCACAAAGGGAAGTAAAGAATGTAGTTTGTGACCACACACTTTGCTGGCTGTAACAATGCAAATCCAGTGAAAATACATTATATCAAGTAACTAGTGAAATCTAGCACTGTTACAGGATTATTTACTAAAGAATAGATTGCCAGGAAATCAACGTGAATTTCTAATTTAAGGCCAAATTAACAAAAACTGAAAGCATAGCTCCCATTCTCCCAATTCAGCTATTTTGGCCTTAAAGGTACACAATTGTCACCTGAACAACTTCAGCTTAATGAGGTTGAGTTTATTGAGTTCAGGTAAGCACAAGAGATCCTAGCGGGCTACTACATGTAAACACTGTATTTTTAGAGAAAATACAGTGTTTACCTTAGAGCGTGGGAACACCTCTAGTGGCAGTCACTCAGACGGCCACTAGAGGATCTTCCTAGTTAAGTCCTGCCTGTTGCGCAGTACTCACGTTTGACATCTTCACGTTTAGCTGAAGACATCAAACGTTGTATCAGGACACAGCAGGCACGGTGAACGCGCCTGCTGTGTCCTGTAGTAACCCCGGACACTGGCGTCTCCAGTATTCATACTTGGGGGGACGGGGACATAAGGGGACAGGGACAAAAGCAGAGGGTAGTTATAAAACAAATGGGTATATATATACATATATACACACACACACACATATATATATATATACATATACACACACACACACAGAGCTCAACAAATCCCAGGTCGCCATGACTAGACATTATGCCTTGGCGCCTGGCATTTGTCAGCCCTTTGCTAAGGTGCAGAGGAAACATTAAAGCCGGGCTACTGCAGGGAGCATGGAAGCGGCGTGCGAGGGAGCAGTAACCTTCCTGCAGTTCCTCTCTGTTCTCTTGCGCGCCACCTCCATGCTCCCAGCGGTGGCCGGCTTTAATGTTCCCTGTGCAGCTTATCCTTTTCACGGAAACTGAAAATCCTTTTCAGGAGTTGCAAGATAATTTCCCATGGTGTTTAGAAGGGGTTGTGGTGAAGTGTGTATATAGGAGTCTGTTTATGGTGTACTATGTGCACGTGCCCATGTATAGGAACTTTTGAGATTGTGTGTGCGTGTGCTGAAAGGGCATGTAAAGTGTGTGCGTGTTTATCTAAGGACTGTAGTGTAAGTGTATGTGTATTGGGGTTGCACTTTGGGCTTATCAAGGAGCTGTAGTTATTATATATACATATATATATGATTCGGTGTGTAATGGGGTGAAGCATGTATGTATGTATGTATGTATGTGTGTGTGTATGTATGGGGGTGAAGGTATGTGGGAAAGAAGTGTGTATGTGGGTGAAGAGATGATGTGTGTGAGGGTTGCACTGTGTGTGTATGCAACGGTGTACTCTGTGTTGGTGTGAGTGTACTGTATGTGAGGGGTTACACAGACTGACCCATACAAACCCACAGACTGACCAATACATACACACACACACACACACACACACAGACTGACCCATACATACACACACACACACACACACACACAGACTGACCCATACATACACACACACACACACACAGACTGACCCATACATACACAGACTGAGCCCCCAACACTAACTGACCAATAAACACAAACTAGTCCCCGCACACATAAACTAAACTCCCCCCACCCCCACACATGCATATACACACACACACAGACTGACCCTCCCCCACATAGACTGATCCCCACCCCACACACAAACTGACCCACACACACACACACACACAGACTAATACCCCCACCCCCACACACAGACTGACCCACCACACATAGACTGAGCTCCACCACCCCCACACACAGAGACTGATCCCCCAACACAAACAGACTACCCCACCCCACACACACTGACCTCCCCCCACACACACACTAACTAACCCACCCCACACACACAGACTGAACCTCCACTCCACACACAGATTAACCCACACACACACAGACTGAACCCCCACCCCACACACAGACTGACCAATACACAAACACACATATAGACTGCCCCCTCACACACAGGATGACCCATACACACACAGACTAACACCCCCCCCCCCCCACACACACACAGACTGACCCACATACACAGACTGAATCACACACACTGACTCACACTTACCAGCACCTGCCTGGATGCCTCTGTGCAGAGCTGAGCTTCATCTCCCTGTCTTTCCCCTGCGCTGCTCTCTATGACCCAGGAGGAAGTTCTCCCAGCACAGTGCCCCTCTGGCCGCTTGGGTGTTCCACAGTGACAGTGCTGCTGCAGCTTTTGGTGACTCTAGTGTTCCTTTAACCCCTTAAGGACCAAACTTCTGGAATAAAAGGGAATCATGACATGTCACACATGTCATGTGTCCTTAAGGGGTTAAAGGAACACTATAGTCACTCAGACCACTTCAGCTCAATTAAGTGGTCTGGGTGCCAGGTCCCCCAGGTTTTAACTCTGCAGCTGTAAACATAGCAGTTTCAGAGAAACTGCTATGTTTACATTGCAGGGTTAATCAAGCCTCTATTAGCTGTCTTCCTGACAGCCGCTAGAGGCGCTTCTGTGACGCTCAATGCGAAAATCACATTGAGCACGCAGAACGTCTATAGGAAAGCATTGAGAAATGCTTTCCTATGGGAGTTTTTAATGCATGCGCGGCTCTAGCCGCGAATGGGCATTCGGCTCCACTCGGGAGCAGACGTTGGAGGTCAAGGAGAGGTCACCAGCACCAAAGGGAGCCCGGCGCTGGATAAAAGTAAGTGGTTGAAGGGGCCCTGAGGGTGGGGGGACATGATGTAGGGGGGGGGGCTACATGAAGTAGGTGGGACCAAGGCCTCCTCGGCCCTCTCTAGTGACGCCACTGATCCCGGAGGCGGTCAGCAGCCAGAGCCGATAGTGTTATGCATTTTTTTCATGTTCCAGTTTTTAGAGATTTGGATGCTGTCTAATCTGTAGACAGTTCTCTATATTGCGGCAGGAGATTGTATTTTTGAAGTCTGAGATTTGTAAATTATCTGTTAAACAAACTCAGGCTGGAAGCCACTGCTGCAAAGACGTCCTAGGAATGGCAGATGGATTACTGTAGGATCTGGTAGACTTAGAGATGTGGATAAAAGGCATATTGCAAAGTCTGTTGCTCTACATAATTCATTTTCAGCACTTTCAGAGTGTAATAGTGTTATGGAGACAGGCTCAGGCACCGAGTGTAGTGGTGTTGTGGAGACAGGCTAAGGCACTGAGTGTAGTGGTGTTGTGGAGACAGGCTCAGGCACTGAGTGTTGTGGTGTTGTGGTGTTGTGGAGACAGGCTCAGGCACTGAGTGTAAGATATTCTGGTGTACCTAATGTAACATACAGAGGAGAGGGAGATAGACTAGCACTCAGCTGCTCAATGAACTGGAGACAATAGGGATTCACTAAAAACCTATGTAGAAGAAAGATAAACACACTAAAATTAAATATAGAATATAAAATTTAGTGTGTGGATCCAGGAGTTTTCTCTCCATTTCTTTCTCTATTCTACTTTATTCATTTTATCTTCTACTTTATCTCTATTTTCTTGATTTGTATCTATATTTTTTTATTTTTATTTTTTTATTTGTTTTTGCAATTACCCTTTCCTATTGCACTTAAAGGTATATTACGTATATTCAGTACTTAAAGGTACAACATTTATTTAACATTTTTATAAATGATCTTGAAGACAGCATTGAAAGTCATGTTTCAGTGTTTGCAGATGACACAAAACTTTGTAAAATAATACAATGTGAGCAAGATATTACTTTGCTGCAGAAAGATTTAGATAGACTGGAGGACTGGGCACTCAAATGGCAGATGAAATTTAATGTTGAAAAATGCAAAGTTATGCACTTCGGCGTAAAGAATACACAAGCAACGTATACCCTTAATGGAAGCGAATTAGGGATAACAACACACGAAAAGGACTTGGGAATTGTTATAGACAACAAACTATGCAACAATGTGCAATGTCAATCAGCAGTGGCCAAGGCCAGTAAGGTATTGTCATGCATGAAAAAGGGCATTCATTCTCGTGACGAGAATATCATTTTGCCTCTCTATAAATCACTGGTAAGACCACATATTGAATATGCTGTGCAATTTTGGGCACTTGTTCTAAAGAAGGATATCATGGCACTAGAAAAAGTGCAGAGGCGGGCTACAAAATTAATAAAAGGAATGGAACATATCAGCTATGAAGAAAGGTTAACAAATTTAAACCTATTTAGTTTAGAAAAACGTCGCCTGAGAGGGGATATGATAACATTATACAAATATATTCGGGGCCAATACAAACCATTGTGTGGAAATCTATTCACAAACCGGACTTTACATAGGACACGAGGCCATGCGTTTAGACTGGAAGAAAGAAGATTTCGTCTAAGGCAAAGGAAAGGTTTTTTTTACTGTAAGAACAATCAGGATGTGGAATTCTCTGCCTGAAGAAGTGGTTTTATCAGAGTCCATACAGATGTTCAAACAGCTACTAGATGCATATTTGCAAAGACAGAATATTCAAGGATATAATCTTTCAATGTAGGGTAATAACTGCTTGATTCAAGGATAAATCTGACTGCCATTCTGGGGTCAAGAAGGATTTTTTTGTCCTAGCTTGTTGCAAAATTGTGCTTCAAACTGGGGTTTTTTTTTTTTTTTTTTTCCTTTTGGATCAACAGCAAAAAACAGGTGTGAGGAAGGCTGAACTTGATGGACGCAAGTCTCTTTTCAGCTAACTATGTAACTATGTAACTATGTAACAAGACACCTTATATACTAAAACCCATCCCTATCTGGTATATACACCATCATACTATTATATTCTCTATTTATAATACTATAGCCATTATTCACCAGCCAGCTCCTGGATCCACACACTAAATTTTATATTCTATATTGAATTTTAGAGTGTTTTTATCAGGCACTGAGTGTAGTGGAGACAGGCTCAGGCACTGAGTGTAGTGCTGTTATGGAGACCGGCTCAGGCACAAAGTTTGTGGAACCACCATCCTCTATGTCAAAGTTGAGCAAGACTGCAGCCAATGACAAAAAGGGTTAGGTGAGGCTTGATAAAAAAACAGTTGTTGTTGGGGGATTCTATCATAAGAGGCGTGAAGCTGGTCAATAGTGGCATTTTGAGATGTCTTCCTGGAGCTACTGCTCACAGAGACAGGAGACATATTTGTAATATTGTTAAGCGAGCAAAGCAGGAAGGGGAATTGGATGTACTTGTCCATCTGGGGACAAATTACTTGGCTTGCAATGAGGTTTCAGAGGTAAAGGAAGTTTTTTGTGTTTTGCCAATGATATGCAGCACGTTGCTTCCACAATGTCATTCTCTGAAGTTCTGCCTGTGCATAACACTCAGAACGACAGGCAGAGGAGTATTAGGGACTTTAACTTGAGGCTGCATAATAAAGGTTAGTTAGGCGAACATAGAGTCAGTTTAGGTTACCTTAGAATTTGGTAATCACACAGCAACTTGTGTAGGTGTGATTATAGGCCCCCAGGACAAATAGAAGTGTTATGTCATCTACTAGTTGAGGAAATAGCTAAAATGACAATGAAGGGGGAAGTTATCATTATGGGTGACTTTAATCTTCCTGGTGTGAACTGGAAAACCAAAATAGCTGCTTGTGCCAGGAGTACACATATTCTAAACTCCCTACTGGGATTGTCTCTAAAACAAGTCGTTGAGGAGCCAACTCGTAGAGAGGCCATACTAGATTTAGTGTTAAAGGGACACTATAGTCACCTGAACAACTTCAGCTTAATAAGGTTGTTCAGGTGAAAACAATAGCTCCCTGCAGCCTTTCTCATGTAAACACTGTATTTTCTGAGAAAATATAGTGTTTACATTGAAGCGAGGAACACCTCCAGTGACAGTCACTCAGACGGCCACCAGAGGGACTTCCGAGTTCATGAGTTGCTAATTCGCATTCATCACGTTTGACGTCTTCACGCTTGGGTGAAGACATTAATAAGTAAGATTGAGTGAGAGTGAGTGTGAGATTGAGAGAGTGAGATTGAGAGAGTGAGATTGAGTGAGTGAGAGAGTAAGATTGTGAGAGTGAGATTGAGAGAGTAAGATTGTGAGAGTGAGTGAGAGATTGAAAGAGTGAGTAACATTGAGTGTGTGAGATTGAGAGAGAGTGTCATTGAGAGAGTGAGTGAGTGCGATATTGAGTGAGTAAGATTGTAAGTGTGAGAGTGAGTGTGTGAGAGTGAGATTGAGAGTGTAAGAGTGAGTAAGATGGCATATGTGAGTGTGTGAGTGAGAGAGTTAGTAAGATTGAGTGAGGTTGCGAGAGTGAGTGTTTGAGTGAGATTGCGAGGTTGTCTAATCAGCATCTTGATATGCCACACCTGTGAGGGGGATGGATTATCTCGGCAAAGGAGAAGTGCTCACTTACACAGATTTAAACAGATTTGTGAACAATATTTGAGAGAAATAGGCCTTTTGTGTTCATAGACAAAGTCTTAGATCTTTGAGTTCAGCTCTTGAAAGACAGGGGCAAAAACAAGTGTTCCATTTATAATTTTGTATATATGAAACCAGGGGTCTGCACTCACCTGAACATGCTCATGAGAGCAGACATTAGGCTGTTAGAGTAGGACCTTCCAAAGATGGGGTGCACTGACGTTGTGGCAGGTTAATGCAATGTATGATCATATAATGTAACTAAGCCCCCATTATTTTTGCCTAGATTAGGGGTTTTCAAAAAACAAATAAAATCTGTCAACATTGAAGTTGCTGTTTAGTGGATAAGTGAGTGCACTAGATCTTGTGTATTGTAACAGAATTTTTTAGTCATTAAAAAATTGTTAGTCCAATAAAAAAAGTATTACGAATCTTTGATAGATAGATAGAAATAGATAAATAGATATAAATACAGTTGCAAGAAAAAGTATGTGAACCCTTTGGAATGATATGGATTTCTGCACAAATTGGTCATAACATGTGATCTGATCATCATCTAAGTCACAACAATAGACAATCACAGTCTGCTTAAACTAATAACACACAAAGAATGAAATGTTGCCATGTTTTTATTGAACACACCATGTTAACATTCACAGTGCAGGTGGAAAAAGTATGTGAACCCTTGGATTTAATAACTGGTTGAACCTCCTTTGGCAGCAATAGCTTCAACCAAAGTTTCCTGTAGTTGCAGATCAGACGTGCACAACGGTCAGGAGTAATTCTTGACCATTCCTCTTTACAGAACTGTTTCAGTTCAGCAATATTCTTGGGATGTCTGGTGTGAATCGCTTTCTTGAGGTCATGCCACAGCATCTCAATTGGGCTGAGGTCAGGAGGTCAGGCCACTTCAGAAGGCGTATTTTCTTCTGTTTAAGCCATTTTGTTGTTGATCTATGCTTTGGGTCATTGTCCTGTTGCAACACCCATCTTCTGGTTAGCTTCAGCTGGTAAGTTCTCCTGCAAAATGACTTGATAAACTTGGGAATTCATTTTTTCTTCGATGATAGCAATCCGTCCAGGCCCTGACGCAGCAAAGCAGTCCCAAACCATGATGCCCCCACCACACCACCACCATACTTCACAGTTGGGATGATGTTTTGATGTTTTGGTGCAGTGCCTCTTTTTCACCAAACATAGTGTTGTGTGTTTCTTCCAAAAAACTCAACTTTGGTTTCATCTGTCCACAGAATATTTTGCCAGTACTGCTGTGGAACATCCAGGTGCTCTTGTGCAAACTGTAAACGTGCAGCAATGTTTTGTTTGGACAGCAGTGGCTTCCTCTGTAGTATCCTCCCATGAAATCCATTCTTGTTTAGTGTTTTACGTATTGTAGATTCGCTAACAGGGATGTTAGCATTTGCCAGTGACTTTTGTAAGTCTTTAGCTGACATACTAGGAGTCTTCTTTACCTCATTGAGCAGTCTGCGCTGTGCTCTTGCAGTCATCTTTACAGGACGGCCACTCCTAGGGAGAGTAGCAGCAGTGCTGAACTTTCTCCATTTATAGACAATTTGTCTTACCATGGACTGATGAACAGCAAGGCTTTTGGAGATACTTTTATAACCCTTTCCAGATTTATGCAAGTCAACAATTCTTAATCGTAGGTCTTCTGAGAGTTCTTTTGTGCGAGGCATCATTCACATCAGGCAATGCTTCTTGTGAAAAGTAAACCCAGAACTGCTGTGTGTTTTTTATAGGGCAGGGCAGCTGTAACCAACACCTCCAATCTCTTCTCATTGATTGGACTCCAGTTGGCTGACATCTCACTCCAATTAGCTCTTGGAGATGTCATTAGTCTAGGGGTACTTTTTCCACCTGCACTGTGAATGTTTACATGGTGTGTTCAATAAAAACATGGCAACATTTCATTCTGTGTGTGTTATTAGTTTAAGCAGACTGTGATTGTCTATTGTTGTGACGTAGATGATGATCAGATCACATTTTATGACCAATTTGTGCAGAAATCCATAACATTCCAAAGGGTTCACATACTTTTTCTTGCAACTGTACATAGAAATACAGATATAAATAGATAGATAGATAGATAAGGATATATGCAGATAGATAAATAAATATATACAGACAGAAAGATATAGATGGATACAGATATATATATAGATAGATATAAAAAAAAACAGATAAAACTGTATATTGTAATATATTTTTTATTGGACGAACATCGTTTTTTTTAGTCATTAAAAAATTCTTAGTCCAATAAAAAAGGTATTAGAAGATACGATTGTATCTGTTTTTTTTTTTTTCTAATTCTTTATTTTATTGAGGTATGTGATTATGGTGGTACAGAATAACAAGAGGGAGACTTGCAAGAATTATACAGGTAGGGGGTCAACATAACATATCACAACATCTCCTAGGATTATCAACCTCATATTATAATATATAAACAAGCTTAAACCATTGAGTTGTGAAAACAGGCGTACTGTAATGTGTTTCTTAGTTAACAAGCTTAAGTAGTGTAACTTTAATGCGTCAATTCAAGTGTGAGTGTATCCTGCAAGCCGTCCTGTCTCACCCGTCGACCAGGTCAGCAACAACATAGCTAATACCTGTAGTGCAGTGAAAACGCTAAAGACACCATTTAGCTAGTGCATTTGTATCTCATGTTAGGTTGAAATGTTTGAACACTTATGGAGAACATATAGTAAAAAGATTCTGGTAATAGCCAGCAGGTATACATACACTAACTATAGCATGTTTGTAATCGCTGACGAGGTGAATTAACGAGTTACAACTTTAAATCAGCTATTCCATTGGAGCGAGGCACTGGTTATATATGCTCTAAATGGGGGCATTATGCCCATAAGTATTGGTATGCAGTCCCAGACTATAGAGTGGAAGACACATATACCATACAGTGAGCCATCAGAAACCTGAGTTTAAAACAGTTCTGTGGCACGTGTGGTGAAACCTCTATCCAGTGTCTGCTGCTTGTGAGTCTCTGTAAGCTTCCTTGTCTGGGGCATGTGTGTAGACTCAGGTTCCCCGTTCAGCTGATACCTGTCAGGGGTACTCCGCAATTTTGAAGCGTGGCAGGGCCTTGTGGATCTCCGTGTCCAGACGCTGTCAGAAGAGGCCGACCTCCATGCAGTTTCTGCAGCAGGAGTGGAGTGAGGCTTTGCGATCCCCTAGACTCCTGTGCTGCTAGGTAAACTTGTGCAGTCATGCTTTCCATTTGTGCTTTATGCCCCTGACGGTGTTTCTCATGGATGTTTGGTTTCTTGTGCTGGTGTAGGGTGCGCCGCTTGGTCCGCCGCCATTTTGAGGCTCGCTGTGCAGTCGGGACTTTCGGGTTCTTTCTCCCTCGTTGAGGCTGCGTTTTGGGTAGGTGGCTCGGCTGTTGTGAGGCAGGTGGGTGCATTCTGCTCTCTAGTTTGCGCCAAAAGTTGTCAAGTAGCTTGTCAAGTCTGAGCTGGAGGTCGGGCAGCCATCCTCCATTGTCAGGTGTGCTCAGATGTGGCATTTTACATGAGCTATCCTTCTCTTCGTGTCGCTGATCAGGCTTGCCTATGGACCTCGCAGCCCAGCTGATGGGTACCGGGATTTCCCTCACCGGCAGGGGGGGGGGGGATTTCGCTGTGCTCTGATGGGTCCTGCGGAGGTATAGGAGCCCGAGGGCAGGGGGGTCGGCCGGATCCCTCCCTCCCTCGTGTAGTAGGCCTCTATCCTCCCACGATACATAACCGCCAGACGCCGGTCAAACTCCATTAGGATGATAGGTGTAAGAGTTCATACAGGTGCTGTAGGTATTGTAGTTATTAATTTCCGATTAAAATCGTAGTTAGTTGCTGTTTTAGGCGTTTTTCCCCCGGAGCTCGACCAAGGTGCGTCCGGCTGGCTCAGCAGTTAGGCTCCGCCCCTGTATCTGTTTTAATGCTGATAGATAAATAAATATAGCTAGCTAGATAGATACAGATAGAAAGATAGAAATATATAGAAACATATAGACAGAGATAGAAATAGATAGATACATATAGATAGAGATAGAAATAGATAGATATAAATAGAAAAAAATAGATATAGATAGAAATAGCTAGATAGATAGATAGATAGATAGATACAGATAGAAATAGATAGAAATAGATAGAGACAGTATCTCACAAAGGTGAGTACACCCCTCACATGTTTGTAAATATTTTATTATATCTTTTCATGTGACAACACTGAATAAATGACACTCTGCTACAATGTAAAGTAGTAAGTATACAGCCTGTATAACAGTGTAAATTAGCTGTCCCCTCAAAATAACTCAACACAGCCATTAATGTCTAAACCGTTGGCAACAAAAGTGAGTAAACCCCTAAGGGTAAATGTCTAAATTGGGCCCAAAGTGTCAATATTTTGTGTGGCCACCATTATTTTCCAGCACGGCCTTAACTCTCAAGGGCATGGAGTTCACCAGAGCTTCACAGGTTGCCACTGGAGTCCTCTTCCACTCCTCTATGACGAAATCACGGAGCTGGTGGATGTTAGAGACCTTGCACACCCACACCTTCCGTTTGAGGATGCCCCACAGATGCTCAATAGGGCTTAGGTCTGGAGACATACTTGGCCAGTCCATCACTTTTACCTTCAGCTTCTTTAACAAGGCAGTGGTTGTCTTGGAGGTGTGTTTGGGGTCATTATCATGTTGGAATACTGACCTGCGGCCCAAATAGACTGTGCATCAAGAGGTTAAAAAAAGCTATAAAAATATAATCGTAGCATGTGTCCATTTGCACATATCAGAAATGTTTGGGGCTTTTTGGGCTTGCCCAATCATCCTATATAAGAAATTTGCAAGAATGGAGTTTGGCAGTTGATAACCAAATGTTCTATGGCATTAATGAAAATTCCACCAGTGCACATATCCATCATACTGTGTCAAAACCATAAGGTGGTTGGGAGTTGTTTCTTCAAAGCATACACAATACCCCTACACCAATGCTCCAAGCAACTTAACCACCACAGAGAGCTGTAGTGGGTGTAGTGCCAGAAGGGGGCAGACTAGATGGGTCGAATGGTACTTATCTACGGTCACATTCTAGGTTTCAAAATGCCTTGGTGCCCACTCTTAAGTAGTAAAACCGTGTAAGAACTAGCTAATGTTTGGGAACTTCTGCCTCTACTACTTCAGACACAGAGCTTCCACCTCCCTTTCTGACCTTAGCCCAGTGGGTGCAGGAGGCTTAGCTGATTGGCTGAGAGTATTGCAGGGCTTAGCTCAGGTGAGCTAACAGAATCTTCTGCTTGGGAGTTTTTGGCTCTCTGACTGAAGTAGCAGATGTTGTGAATGGCATCTGGCAGTCCCCAGGTAAGAAGTCAAACTGTTCTAAACCAGTGTGACTACTTAGAACTCCTAGCACCATAACTACTACAGTGTGCTGTTGTGGTTATGGTGCTTGAAGTGTTCCTTTAATATAACCAGAGCAGTAACATTATTCCCAAATGCCTTGATGGCCATATCCACACCTGCGAATTGATATTTGTCTGCAAGGTACTTCTAAAAGAATAAGATTGTCCAGGATTGTATTTATTTTTTACATTAGAAAATACAATTCAGCTTTATGCAGTAGTCCATATAGTCATCAGATTAACATATTCTGCTCTGTTAATAGCTTGCTAGACCCTGCAGGAACCTACTGTGTGTGATTAAAGCTCAATTTACAGAGCAGGAGATACAAACAATTGTACTCGGGTACAACAACTCCAAGGCACTATGACCTCACACACCCATTATCTCTCAGCACTCCATAGATCCTTAGACAACAGACAACCAAGGTCGCCACAATAACCTTAGGATTAAGGGCCTACCGGAGGGGGAGCAGGAGAATCTAACGTCAACTCTGACTGAACTGTTTAACCTCCTCTTAAACAAACCTCCCATGACCCGAGTGCTTTTGGACAGAGCTCACAGGGCCCTCAAACCGAGAGGAGCTCCCACGGCGGCCCCACGAGATGTCATATGCAGTCTGCATTATTACACTCAAAAGGCCATACTTACAGCCCTTCCACAAACCACCCAGCCACTATTATTCCACAATGCACCACTACAAATATATCCGGATTTGTCCTGGGCTACCCAGACCAGCACAGAACACGCAATATAAAATACTGATGGGGCTTCCCTTTTGCGCTCATTGCGACATACCAAGCCATATAATCAGTTCACAACGTACCTACCTTCACACAAGCTCTAGGCCTATCAGACACAAACGTGATGGACTGGTATAGTTCGTTACCGAACACACCACAGCCACAACTCCCTCAACCTAATAGATGGCAGACTCCTTCTAAATGAAGAAGAAACGATCCCCCGGGGGCACAGAAGACTACAACTCCTTCCAATCTGAGAAATTTGTCGGCATAACTGAATTCTCCCAAATATCCCTACACAGAGTAACCTTGGGACAATGTCTTCACACATTTTCGAAACTGACCAGAACTTTGCTGTATTTACCTTCCTCCTCACAGAGAAAACTGGGAGACACCATCAATGAACTATGTGTCAACTACACCTTTGGCGTAGCCCAGCTTCAGCAGATGCAAAGTTCGAGTTGAAGGAGCAGTAAGATATACCCCCACTGTAACACTCCACTTTATATGTCAGATATAGCCCCCCTCTCCCCATTTTCCTTAGTCATCCTCATGTAAAAGCAAACTGAATGGGCTGACAGTTGCGGGGGGTGGAGGTCAGGGACACTGAGGAGGACCCCTCAAAACATAGAACCATGTGTCAGGAAGGCCCCTACTGGTGTATTGTTTATTATGTATGATGTAACAGTTTTCTTTGTTCCGTTCAATATGTGCGACTTCCATGCGATGAAGGTTACAGTTGACAGGGTTACATCACTTTATCTCACAGACGCCTAGGCGACGACCATCCCCCATCTGAATAGACAGCCCCGCTCTGAGCCCTGACGCTGTGTCCCCCCCCCCCCCCCATAGACGCAGTGAAGTATTAGCTCCCACGTGGCACAGCTTCCACGACCTGGGATAGCCACAGACGGACATTCATCAACTCTGACTACACTCCCCTAATCCCATCTAGAGTTACGATAATCTGACTTCACCACCTTACCCCAAGTTTAATTGTACATAGTTAATTTCTATATCATTTGCTTACCCAGATCCCGAACAGGGTGACATGGAGTATTAGATAAACCCCGCTAACTCCACTATGGCTACGATACGTGTTGTCACTCTGAATGCCAGGGGTTTAAACACACCCAAGAAATGTTCACTGACACTTCAAGAATTTCACAAACTGAAAGCTGACAAAGCGTTTATTCAAGAGACCCAGTTCAAGCGAGAGATAGCCCCATCATTTAAAAACAATAGATACCCCACAGGGTTTTTTAACAATTATGCAGTAGGCAAAAAAAGAGGTGTGGCCATACTCATCATCACGGGTACCCTTCACCTATAAAAGAGCACTATGCAGACGACTCAGGGAGACTTGTAACAGTTAAGGGAAATATTGGTCAAAATACAGTGACGTTCGCAAACCTGTACCTGCCTAATAAAACCCAGAGCAGATCAATCAGACGATACCTTAGAACCATAGAAGCTTTCCAGGAAGGGACATTGATAATGGGTGGGGACCTGAATGTATCCCTAGACTCCCAGTTAGACACTACATCTAGAGCCACTACCTATCAATTATCCGCCCATAAACAAATAAATCATCTTTTAGACAAAACACAACTGTGCAACAGCTGGCGCATAATGAACCCGAGCTCCAAAGATTTCTTATACTATTCTCTGGCTATGGACACATATTCCAGAATAGATATACTGTTCGTCTCCCACAGGTTCCTCCACTTAATCAATCATTGCCACTATGAACCAATCACTTGGTCAGACCAATGCACCCTTTTCTCTTACCATCCGGATTGCATCTCTCCCCTTGAAGACTTTCCATTGGCAACTTAACGACCTCCTGCTTGACAACCCACTTATAAACTCCCAAATCTCAGACACGCTTGAACATTGAAAACAAGTCTTCTGGCACTCCACCGACTATTACCTGGAAAGCACATAAAGAGGTCACCAAAGTGTCCCCCTCATAGCCATAGCCTCCAAGCAAAAGAAATACAAAGAGGCTCAAATCTGCACATTCACAGAGTCAATACGCCATTTAGAGGGGACCCATAAAGTGACACACTCCCTAGAAACCTACAAACAACTAACACAATGCAGATCGGCACCTCAACAACTGCTAAAAACGCCCAGATCAAACGAAAACTCATTGCCCAAACATAATTCTATTTAAAAGGAGGCAAATGCGGACATCTGTTAGCGAAAATGCTCCAAGACAATAGATAATCCACTTTAATACCAAAAATCCAAACCAATTCCGAAGAAACATCTCACCTGGTCCCTGACATACTAGAGGCCTTCCATGATTTCTATTCCAAATTATATAATCTACGCACAGAATCACAGAATTTCTCTCCTCGAGAGTCAGCCACACACTGCCTACCAACATCCAACACACCCTAGAAGCTCCCATATTGACAGGTGAATTTGCATTAGCAGTCAAAAATCTCCCTCTCAGAAAGAGATTGCTTTACTGCTAAATACTATAAGACTTTCACGAGGATTCTAGCTGAACCATTCACCAAAGCATTCAACTCCCTCACACACACCCCCACTCTCCCAAACTCTGCCCTAGAAGCTGACAGGGTGGACTGGTCCCTCCTCCTGGAAAACCTCAAAGCTATGAGGTTTGGCCGGGCCTGGTTATATTGGATGACAGCACATTACTCCAATCCAGGTGCTAAGATTCGAATCAATGGCCAACTCTCTGAATCAGTGACCATTAGAGATGGTATGAGGCCATCTCCCCCTCCTCTTCATTCTCATAATGGAGCCATTTCTCCAGGGCATTAGGGACAACTGGGAAATTCAGGGGTTTCAGATCAATAAATCAGGAATATAAGATTGCAGCGTTTGCTGACTGTGACAAACTCCCATTTGCCACTGACTTTCTATGTGCCAAACTGCTCTGCTCCCCTGGCTTATGGAGAAGCCTGCTTGCCAGCCTCTTGCCACATGACTATGGCACTGGGGTGTATGGCCCTTTAAAACCATTACTTGGTCTCATGGACTTTTATTTGGACTAGTGCTGGCCCTTTTAAAACAGTGTATGGACATATTGAAACTTTTGGGACACTTTTTCTGCCCCTTTGAATCCATGGGAAGGTGTGCCTCTTCCCCTCCCCCTGTCCCATTGTTCTCCAGCATGGCGTTGTCCCAGGGACACTGCCAAACCAGTTGGAACTGGTTGCTTTGTTCCTCCTGGGTCAAAATATGACCTATCACCTATCTCCTGAACCACTTAACCGATTCAAGTGAATTTTGGATACGTTTGTCCCCAATTTATGCTGGTTATAAAACGTTTTATTGATATCGCATGCAAACTCACAAAGTTACAAAAATGGCATAAAAATATGGTTTTTTAGCTTGGAGATAATTGAGTTGATACAGTAATTAACGCAATTATCTTCCAAGCAGAGGGGAGGATCCTCATTGTAAAAAGTGGGTGTGCTTATCCATGTGCCTTTATTTTATTGGTTGTTAAATTTACAGTTCCAGTGCCCCACAAGGTCCACGTTGGTGGTAACCTTGCTGGGAAAGTTGTAAATAAGCAGGAATAAACGCTCATTGGAGGCAGTTCTTCACCCTCAATCTAGAGTCTTGTCTCTTGTTGGTGGTAACCGGCTATATCACTACAAGGGATTGCTATGCTCTGCATGCTTCCTTGAATAATCACTTCTAAGCTCTTTTAAGAGCTTGTTCCTGCTTCACTCTCTTGGAGGAGCGGTTCACCCACTGGAGCCTGAAGCCTTGTCGTAGGTCCAGGGTGAGAAGGAGACGGTGAGACCCCAACCAAGCTACGGCGGTTTGTGGGGTCTGCGGTGGTTGTGGTGTCTGGCGGAGCGCTTGGAGCCCTCTGGAAGTGCTAGGAGCATCCAGTAAGGGAGGTACCCAGTCGGGGTGCCGGGCGGTCCGTTACACTGACGACCTCCTGTTCTCTATTGCTAACCCCAGAACCTCCATGCTAGCCCTACTACAAGAAATTACCCTATACAACAGTATCTCAAACTTCAAGGTCAATTTTACAAAGAGTAAAATACTTCCTCTAAACTTTGCCCACACCATCAAAACATCCCTACAAACCAATTTCCAATTTGCTTGGGCGGAGGAAGCAGTCAAATATCTAGGTGTCAACCTCCCTAGGGGTCTAACTAAACTCTACAGCCTCAATTTCCCTCCCCTAATGAAAACCATCACAGAGTTAAATGGAATAAACCTCCATTTGGCAGGCTCGCCCGCATACACATCCTTAAAATGAACACCCTCCCCAAACTATTGCACCTTGAACGAGTCCTTCCCCTAACCTTGTCCAAAACATTTTTCACATCAATAAAACGTACATTTTCAGAGTTTGTTTGGGCACACAAACACCCCAGGCTACCACACAAATGCCTAGTGTTGCATAAACTGAGAGGCGGCCTAGGGCTACCCAACATAGAAAATTACCACAAAGCCATAAACCTTTCCAGAATATACGAGTGGTCGCAACCACAAAATCAGAAACACTGGGTGCAATTAGAAGCAACCTGCTTTCAAGAGCCACTACACACAATCCCTTGGCATGAAAGGAGTGGTGCTCCTTCCCCAGTCCCATCGCTCCCACCTAACAATTGAATCAACCTTAAAAACTTGGCAGCGCACAAAATCGCAATCCCACATTTCACCCTTATCATCTCTGCTCTACCCGGTGACATATAACCTACTTTTCCCGCCGGGCATGAATGCTTCCACTTTTAACACGCTCCAAGATGCCCAATCCCACTACCTCAAACTAGGCACCCTCCTCTCCGACAAGGGCAATAAGCCACTAGAGGGGTCTTTGGTTTTTACTGTATGCATTGGGGCTGATGTGTACTGTGGTCATTGCTGCCGCCCAGGAGTGATGCGAGTGCGCAGGACTTGTTTTTTTGTATTTGTATTCACTAGAGGGTTCAGACACCAATAGCATCCCTACTACACTACAACGCTTCAATCTGCAACAACTCAGATACTTCATCTCCTAACGCCGGCCCTCCTGAAGGGCAATAAAGCGCCCACTGAATTCAAAAAATAGCTAAAAAGCTAGCACCATTAAAACAAAACAGCTCTCCACATTTTATAGGATCCTCCAATAGGAATTTAGCAGCGCCAAACCCAAGTTTCTCTCTCTTTGGGAGGAGGAACTACAGATTACATTCACTCCAGCTGAATGTAAACAAATTTTTACCAATGTCTTCCACTCTTCCATCAGTAATGCCACTCATGAACACAACTACAAATGAACAGCCAGATGGCACTATACACCCTCCACCGCCTCTTTCCCCACTCATCTGGGATATGTTGGCGATGCCACCAGGTTACGGGCACCTCTAGCCATATTTGGTCAGACATCCAAGTGTTCAAGAAAAAAATTATATCTCTCATCCACATAACCTCTGGAGTCCCACTTCCCATGACCCCTAAAGTCTCGCTATTCTTGCTATACCCAAACACACTTACCAAATACCAACGTATACTGGTCAATCACCTACTGACAGTGTCCAACATGTTAATCCCAATACACTGGAAAAAGCAAGCCCCTCTAACCATCAGAGAATGGATAGAAAAGGGTGCCTATGCCTGCTCTATACACTAAATGCTGGCTCAATTTTATGAAAACTAACTCAGACAGTATTTAATTGCCTTATGAACCCCTCTCCCCTGGCCACCATCTCCCCGAAACGCTCAATCAAGATCCCCCCTCCCCACAACCCTGAAGCTCCGGGTTGACCACCCAATCCCCAAGATGCACAGACAATACATAGGTACACGTTTCCAAGACGAGTTACAAGCTTACCAACGACACTAACACACAGACTCACAAATGGTTGTGGTATAGCTAGGCTGCACGGGTACGTAACACACTGGAATCCGGGTTGTTTTATTCGTTTTTAGTTTGCCTGCAGTGATCACCTATATTACCATGTGTTCAAGTGTGCCGCACTCATATATTGTACCAACTCTTACGCAGTGTACCACTGTTCTAACTCTACTGTTTTTCTATTGATTGCATAGTAATTCTCAACTTTTGGTTGCAATAAAAAAAATAAATGATTTACACCCTGTTCCAAATTATTATGCAAATTCTATTTAAGTGTCACAAAGATGAAATATTTTGTTGTTCAGTTTAACTCATGGATGGCATTGTGTCTCAGGGCTCTTTTGATCACTGAAAACAATCTCCGACACCTGTGATAATTAGATTGCCAGGTGAGCCCAATTTAAGGGAAAACTACGAAAGGAGGGTGTTCCACATTATTAAGCAATTTTCATGCAATATGGGGAAGAAAAAGGATCTCCCTGCTGCCGAAAAGAGTGAAATAGTTACGGACCTTGGACGAGGTATAAAAACATTAGATATTTCACAAAAACTTAAGCGTGATCATCGCACTATTAAGAGATTTGTGGCTGATTCCGAGCACAGACGGGTTCGTGCAGATAAAGGCACATTGAGGAAGATTTCTGCCAGATCCATGCATCGGATCAAGAGAGCAGCTGCTAAAATACCATTACATAGCAGCAAACATATATTTGAAGCTGCTGGTGCCTCTGGAGTCCCAAGGACATCAAGGTGTAGAGTCCTCCAGAGTCTTGCAACTGTGCATAAACCTTCTATTCGGCCACCACTAAACAATGCTCACAAGCAGAAGCGGCTGCATTGGGCAGAAAAATACATGAAGACTAATTTTGACGAATGCCGTGCAACCCTGGATGATCCAAATGGATGGAGTAGTGGATGGTTGGTGGACGGCTACCCTGTTCCAACAAGGCTGCGACATCAGCAAGGCGGTGGTGGAGTCATGTTTTGGGACGGAATCATGGGAAAAGGGCTGGTCGGCCCCTTTAGGGTCCCCAAAGCTGTAATGATGACCTCTGCAAAGTATGTGGAGTTTCTGACTGAACAGAAGAAAGAACTATGCTTTCCGTAAAAAAAAATAATCTTCATGCATGACAATGCACCATCTCATGCTGCAAAGAATACCTCTGCATCAATGGCTGCTATGGGGATAAAAGGAGAGAAAGTCATGGTGTGGCCTCCATCCTCCCCTGACCTCAATCCTATTGAGAACCTTTGGAGCATCCTCAAGCAAAAGATCTATGAGGGTGGGAGGCAGTTTACATCCAAACAGCAGCTCTGGGAGGCTATTCTGACATCTTGCAAACAAATTCAAGCAGAAACTGTCCAAAAACTCACAAGTTCAATGGATGCAAGACTTGTGAAGCTGCTATCGAATAAGGGGTCCTATGTAACGTGACCTGTTAAAATGTTTAAAAAGTTAAAATGTTGTTATAAGTTGGTTTGAAATAGCTTTTGATTTCAGTAAATATGCTGCAAACACAACAAATGACAATTTTCAGTTCTTTACAACCTATAAAGTGTTTTGAAACTTACTGTGCGAAATAATTTGGAACAGTGCATTGTAAGTTTTTTATGTTTCAAAAAATTACTGTTATCATTAGGAGGTTTGTTCAAGGAAATTTGAATTGTACTCTTAATAGTTGATAACATGAGAATTATGCTGACTGTTATTTACATCAATTATTTAGGTAAATGAGAAAAATATAATTTGCATAATAATTTGGAACAGGGTGGTTTTTTTTTTTAAAACTACTTCATTAAGCTAAAGTTTTTTTGGTGGCCATAGTGTCCCTTTAACTTTTGTTTCTTTTAATTATGTAAAAAAAATGGTATTACCCGAGGTCAGAGCCAAGCTATTGAACTGAGAGGTCGCAAGTATGATGGGCTCTGTGGCTACAGACCTATTTGTACCACTATTCTCGATTCCTGTCCCAAACAAATCGAACCCACCTGGACCCCCAAGCAGTCCACATCGATATGGGCCAAAAAACAGAGGGCAGACAAGCCGAGACCGGGCATGAGCATAGGCAATCTGTGGCAGCAGGCACATGGCGCCTCACAGCCCAGGATGGCCTTCTATATGGAAAAGAGCTCAGACTTCTCGGACGACCACACCTTAGAGCCCGGGGACCTCCACTTACCTGCTTTGCGGGCATCGGCTCTGACCCCGGTATCTGCTGCTTCCAGACCGGACTCAACACTGATATTTAAGGCTGACATGCAGGAGCTGCTGGCAGGCCCATGGAGAGACATCCAAACGGTTATGGCCATGTTCCGCACAGATCTACAAGACCCGACAGGCCGTATGGGAACTCTGGAAAGCGACTCTCACAATGCAAAGGCACAAATTACTTACCTACTACAAGAGATCCACACGCTCCAAAAGCAACACACCACCATAGAGCAGCGGTTCGCAATACTGGAGGATGCCAGATGCAGCAGTAACCTCAAAATCAAAGGGGTGCGGAGATGGTCCCCGAAGCGGAACTACCGCACTTCATGAGACATCTACTGAGTGCAATACTACCCCCCAAGCAGGCGAAATTGGTGATGATCGAGGGGATGTTTCGGATTCTGAGACTTACGAAGGCACCTGTCACAGCACCATGAGACCTGATTGTACGTTTCCATACTGGGCAAGACAAGGCAGCAGTAATGGGTGCTCTCAGGGGGAAATCTCCCTACAACTTCGAGAATTCATCCCTCACCTTCTATGCAGTCTTATCAGAAAGCACCCTAGCATGGCGCAAAACACTGCAGCCCTTTACATTGCTCCTCTGTGCACGAGACATCTCCTACAGATGGAAGAGATCTCACACCCTGGTGGTCCTACAAGGAAGCACCTCCTACCCAGTCCAGGATCTTGAAGGGGCAGCGGACATTTTGGAGACTCTGGGACTCCCATAAGACTCTCTCACCATAAGGGGGTCAGCGACAACGGCTACAACGCACACCTGGGACCCGGCTAACACAGCCCCATTTGTGCCCTGGAGGCTCTCTGAAGACTCCTACGCAGTCGTCACCACCTGAACTCCTGCTACTGGTATCCTCAGAGAGCCCTATATCAACACCAGTACACTGTTTGCATGATGTTATGCCTGTTTCTGTTTTACTTTCTGTTTACATTTTAGGCTTCATTCACATGAGCCCATACTACTGTTATGCCCTACCACAAGAAATACAATACCCCATATAGGTGACCCCCAGACTGTCATTCGCAGGTCAATGGCTATAGGCCAAGCAGACCGGCTCCACTTACCTCCCCTCCCCCCCCAACAAGACCCTTAGACACAATGCCCTGAACCAGCGAGCAGTCATTCAAGGGCCACTCATGTAGCCAAAAGCAATAAAGGGCACATAGTCCGAGCTTACCACCATACTCGGCCAAGGGTCAGTTTCCTCATTATGCAGAATGCATTCCCCTTCTATCGGCAAACCACAGTACCCCAACAGACTATTACCCCAGGAACCGCGACAACAACCCCCCACCCCCCTCGGGACTTAGGGTAATCATCCAACAGCTAAGAACATACTAATATTTGAGTCCTATATTTTACACTGTGAGCCAGCACAAGACCCATCAATTTATCTGATTACGCTACTTGAACCTCTTTGCTCTCTCTAGCACATAAATATCCTGCAAATTAACTCTTTTGTATGCTCAAAAAAAAATAAATGTGCTGCTGTATAACTGCACTTCTTGTACTTGTTATGCATACTTGTCGGTATACCAACTCCTTGTTACCTCCATGCACATACAAAATGTAAAATAAAGAATTATAAAAAAAAAAAAAACAATAAGTGTTACCCAATACAGTAGTGTGATACGTCCTTACTTACCTCTATTAGAGGAAGCCACTGTTCTGCAGACACACTAAGGTACTGAAACTGTTTATCATTCACATGATGTAGGCCATCTACAACCAATGCTGAAGCACCAAATATTTCGCATGTACGACATAAACCTACGGACATAAAATAAACAAAAGATTTATATTGACTATATATATTCATACACATAGTTACATAGCTGAAAAGAGACTTGCGTCCATCAAGTTCAGCCTTCCTCACATATGTTTTTGCTGTTGATCCAAAAGAAGGAAAAAAACCCAGTCTGAAGTGCTTCCAATTTTGCAACAAACTAGGAAAAATAAGTAAGTTTTGCCGAGTTAAAAGTAATTTCTTAAAAACTGAAATCAGGATCAACATTAAACTCACAAGTCCTCCCTTTAACCCCTTAATGATGGAGTCAATTGTACACGTTCTGACCAAAACAAAACCTGGAATTTGAGCAATATGTTTGTTTAACCATAATTCATCTCTTACATATTAAGTGCACCCACACTTATTAAATATAATTTTGTTTAGGATAAACAGGGCTTTCATTTAAAATATTTTGATCTGAAGCATAATTTAATATAAAAGAGAAATTAAGACATTTTGGTATTTTTCAAGTTCGGCATGATATTTTAACTGTAAATGTCATCCGGCGATTCCAAGATGGCCACTGAAACGCATCCGGCAGAATCGGAAGTGACACAGTCACCATTTTAATGCTCGCGAGGATGCAAAGAGGATGTCTCTAAGCAAAATAGACTATTATAAACAAAAGGGCAGGACCTACTATGCAGATTTTGGTGTGAAAATTGGGTTTTAAAGATCATTATCCAACACAGGACAGTTCAGTTGCCTTTTTCCAGTATCCTGGAACAACTGTGGTCAAGGATACCTTCCTATTACAGTAGACATCTTATATCACACCAAGGCTATACTACTTGAGACAGTTAATGTTAACAGGCTCTAGGAAATGTGAGTGTGATACTAACTATATATTGCATATTCAATTTTCCACATTGTTGTATACTATTGAATCGCCCTATTAGAGTTTTTGTCTCTTTAATTTTATAGTGGCTCATTTAAACTAATTTTATGGTACAGTATTTTATACCTCTTATCACTTGGTAAACACATACAAGTGGTGTATATTACAGAGTGTGACACATTCTGGAGTGCATACATATTTTTATGTACATTTGTTTTTGCGCTGAGACTACCTATTGTTTATTGTATTTATTGTAATAATGGAATTATCGTGGTTTATTCCACAGTGTTAACCAGCTGCACTTTATTTTAGCGCCAGGTATTACACACCATGTGCACTTTAAATGTCATAATACTGTTTGCTTTTATTACAATAAAATACACATACAGTGGAACCTCGGAACTCGAACTTAATCCGTTCTCGAAGGCTGTTCGAGTCCTGAAGTGTTCGAGAACCGAATCAACATTTCCCATTAGAATTAATGTAAAATTGATTAATCTGTTCCAGACCCCCAAAATTACAGCATTTTACATTTATGTGTTTGCATTAATGCAGAGATCACTCTAATAACAAGCACCTTACATTTATTTTAGTGGTTCCTGCCTTTCAACTTGCAAAAAAATTAACTTTTGGCCAATATTACAATTATTTATAATAATTGTCTGACTTGAAAATGAGACATGGCTCTTGGTTTCATGTTCGGGTACAGAACATCGTTTGCATTTATTACTGAGAAATTTTGTTCGACTTACGAATTGTTCGAGAACGGGACCGTTTGAGTTCCGAGGTACCACTGTATTTGTGTTCAGCGTTGTCTCACGAGTACATGTACAGGTTTTATGGGGTTTTGGAAAATGACACTATCAAATATAGCACCTTCCCCTTTCCAGTTTATACATATTAACTGGAATGAAAATTACCTTGATCATGGCATACCATTTGCAAAAGTAGACAACCCAGGGTATTCAAAATGGGGTATGTCCAGTCTTTTTTCGTAGCCACTTAGTTACAAACGCTGGCCAAAGATAACATTCATATTAGTTTTTAAAAAATTTCACACAGAAACTGCATTTTCACTAATGATATCATCAGCATTATATGCTTTACTGCTCTAAAACTCTCATATTTGTGCCCAGTAATGTCTCACGAATACAACGTTAAACCCTATGTACCCTATGGTGTTTTGGAAAGTTACGGGGTCAGATATAAAACTTGCTCATTTCTATTTTTGCACACTTAAAATTGCCAGATTGGTTATGTTTTTTTTTTTTTTAAACAACATTAAAGGATCACTATAGTGTCAAGAAAACAAACCCGTTTTCCTGACACTATAGTGCCCTAAAGTTGCCCCCACCCTCAGGGTCCCCCTCCCTTGGCGTTGAAAGGGTTAAAACCCCTTCACTTACCTTAATCCAGCGCCGGGCTCCCTCGGCGCTGGTGACCTCTCCTCCCCAGCTGATGTCAGCTCCAGGGTGGAGGGGAATGCACATGCGCGGCATGTGGCTGCCGTGCGCGCATTCAAACAGTCCATAGGAAAGCATTTCTCAATGCTTTCCTGTGGAGGTTCTGCACGTTGGATGAGAATTTCGCATTCAGCATCGCAAATGCGCCACTAGCGGCTGTCAGGAAGACAGCCACTAGAGGTTGGATTAACCCTTCTACGTAAACATGGCAGTTTCTCTGAAACTGCTATGTTTACATGTGAAGGGTTAAAACCTGGGGGACCTGGCACCCAGACCACTTCATTGAGTTTAAGTGGGCTGGGTGACTATAGTGTCCCTTTAACATGGATCTTGCCAGATTCAAATGTAAAAGTTCTTAAGTGTTGTCTTTGAACATTGTAGCTTTTCAGAAAGTTTACGAAACCGGTATTTCATAAACAAAATTCAGTTCCTGAGTAACTCTGCAGCTTGCATTTATAAGGAAGATTATAAAAAACAAGCAGGTTCTATATTGGGGCTACGTGCTAAATAAGGAGCAATCACCATGAAAGCAAATATAATGTCTCAAAACAGCAGCTCTATAGACTTAAAGGAAGGGACTCTCCAGTGCCAGGAAAACAAACCATTTTCCTGTGCCTGGAGTGTCCCTTTAAAGCAGCATTGTCCTGGTCACATCATTTTTATTTTTAAACCCCCCTCCTGACTCCACATCTAATTTTCCCCCTAGTCATCCCCATATTCCCCTAGGCCCAGCATAAAACTTAAAAAAAAAATCTTTATTTTGTGCCCGGACTAATGTCAGTCAGAAAGCCGAATGAATAGAAATGTCAGACGAACAAACAAATGCTGAAAATCGGTGTTGGTTCGTTTAGTTTATTAAGAGGAGGGAGCTACTGGCGCGCAGCTCCCTTCTTGTAATATGTAAAAATAGAAGTGGCAGGGAGCTCCCCGCTACTTTCTAAGCCCTGCCACCCCCATGTCTTCCCTCACTCTATGGGGGTCAATATGACCCCCATATTAGCATAAGGGAGATTGAAAAAACCTGAGCACACAAAAAAAAAAAAAAAAAAAAAAAATCGAAAAAAAATAATTACGATGCTAACAAAATATGACATCTTCACCCAGTGAGGGCACCGTGCAGACTGAGCTCTACAGGGAGGAAAAAATAAAGCCTTCCCACGCCCTACAATTGGACTCAGAGTGCTAGTTAAGAGATGCCCCACCATGGGGCCATTTATTGGGGAGATGGGAGGGCTCTATTTATTTTTTAGAACAGTGAGCACTAGACATGCCCCTTCTCGCGGTATAGTGAGTAGGAGCAGATTATTTACCAATACCAGTCATTTTTACTTTACTTAGAATTAGTAAAGTTGTCTGAAAGACCAATCTTGGTCTTTCAGCCTTTTAGTAGATAGCTCCCTGGTGGGAATTAAGGAGCTATCTACTACGCGGCTGCAAGATGCAGCCACAGCATGGATTGGATTGGAATTTAATTCATTCAAATTAAATTTGGAACCAACCTTAAAGTACCGATTGTCGTCCTAACATGAATGAACAAACTGTTCTCATTCTGTTGGGGCAAAATTTGGTAGTTTCACCAGCGTTCTGTCTAAATGCCAGGACGTTCGGGTATAGTGAAAGGAGGCATTGCAAGATCATGGAGAAAAGGAGAGTATTGTGGAAAAATTGCTCTGACCACAGGAAATGGAGCATACTTTGCTCCTCTGCTGGTCAAGCGTAGGAAAAATACATAAAACAAAATAGTTCCTACTTTGTCTTATGTTTTAAAGAAAACTAGAGCAGACAGGAAGAAATGAAGAACAGATCCTGAGAGAGAAAGAGAAGAGGAAGTGATTTGGGAAAGGTAAGTTCTGCATGATAGTGCTGCTTTAAAAGGTAATAAATTAATATCCTCCTCCCCCACCCCCCTCAATAGTAAACCCATACTTTCCCCCCTAAATAGTGTAAAAAATTTCTTTAGAAGTACCTGTTTTAATCTTTTCTAAGATCAGATCGTCTGCCCCTCCTCTGATTTCATGTCATATCTCTCTTCTTCCTGTATTTCAGCCAGACTGTCCACCACTTGCCATACTCTGGTGATTCTTTATGCAAATCAGTAATGACACCTTACTGGGAATGCCTGAACTTCACTCAGCTCAACTCATGCCCACAAACCTTGGAGTCCTCAGCATTCAGAAACTTATAAACCACTTCACACACACACAAACATTTCCTCACCACATTAGATATCATATACTGTCATATGTTTATTATAAATAAAGAGACAGACAAACTTTATGTTCTCTCTCGATCTATTGGTCAGTCTGTCGGTCTACCTATCGCTCTCTCTATCTAGGGAGGTTGATTAACAGGGATTGGCAGGGGAGGGGTTAACACTGGGTAGTGAGGTTGGCTGTCAGGGCTGGAGGAGAATGTGTTACTTGCATTACAAGGATGAAGGGAGAGGAGCACATATGGGCTCTAGCTGCAATACAGTCTGTGCTGTAAGCATTCCTTACACTAGATAAGACATGCAACTATTTTCATTGGCTGCACAAATTATGTTTCTTTCCAAAACTGGGAATCAGGAACATGTTGAAATGTGAGAGGGGGGTGGCTAATGAGGCTGGGTTACACTGCTGAAATCGGCAAAACATTTTACAGTACTGCAGGAAAACTACACAAAGTTGAAAGAAGAGAAACTAAACCGTGTGCCTATTAGCTTTAATTTAAGCTTAACTTGTTTAGCTGGCTGGAGTGTCCCTTTAATACGTCCTTCCCCTTTATACAGAAAAGTGAAAATAATTAGTTATTTGCTGTAATTAAAACAAAATATAGCTTACCTCCTAAGTTAGTTGGTTTATCAATCAGAGATGCCACAACAATTAAACTGCCACTTGACTTTCCGAGCTTAGCGGCACGATGTTGAAATATTTCTAAATTCAAGTCAGGTATACTGTTTTTCCAGGGAATAATTTTTTTCTGGATATCTGCCCATTCTGTAGTACTGTCCATTTCGTTTATTTCAACACCTCACCAAAAAAAATCATCACAAGATACATTTTAATTAAATTGTAATGTATAGCTTATTTAGTTATAGATTAAGTAAGCATAGCATAACATGGGACTGAAGCTTGAGTAAAAGGAGGTACCCTATTGCCTAATTTAGAATACTCCTGCATGCTTGTGCACAGAACTCGGTATACTCCAGGCGGTTAATATACTCACATGGAAAATACAAGACTTTGACACATTTTATTGTTATTAAAAACATGAGGCCAAGAGTACTTGCAAGAACTGTGGACCTTTATAGTATGCATATGAAATTACCGATATCTTGCTGTAACCAATCACTCTGGTTTTGGTTAGAAATCATGGTTCTGGAATTGGTCAGTGGAAATAAAGTATTCCAATGAAAGCTTCCACAGTCAGAAAATTTGTAGCATGGAATCCACTCATCTTCAATCAACTCTGATAAGCTTGGAAGCGTGTAGAAAATAGTCTAAAACCAAAACCAAAAAAAGTTACAATGGCATTCTAGAGGAGAATATGGAGTATGATGCTTATTCAAAGCAGGTCACTTATGGACCGTGATTTTTTTTTTTTATTTATTTATTTATTTTTTTTTTTATTTTTTTTTTAATTCTTTATTTTTGTTGTGCGTGATATAACAATGGGCTTGATCAGCCACAATAGCAGTTCCAAGCAGTAATGTAATAAACAGTTATAACAGAACGTGGTATAGGAGTATACAGCACATTTTTAGTTTTAAATGGTAACAGGATAGGGTCTAGCGCTTCAACCACTTGTATAGAATTAGACAGGTTAAACAGTAGTATTAGTAGGTGCTTAAACGTGCGTGTGTTTTGTTTAAGCGTTGTATAATGAAGCAGGCTTGGGTGTAGAGTGAAAGTGCAAATTACAGGATTGTTGCAGGCTAATTGGCAGCTGTTATATGTCATAATATGCTGAGAGATGTGGCTAGCTGCGCGTAGTGTGGTAGAGTAGAGTGTGTGATCAAAGTCACGCTTTACATCAGTAGTTTGCATAACAATTTGCCAGGCTGTAGACTGAGTATAAACATGCATAAAACCAGGAAACCAAAACAATACAGATGAACAGGAGATTAGTTCTAGTTTCTAAATTATGTAGTAAGTGTTGCTTATTTCGGCTGTGCGAGCGTAGTGTGTTCGGTTGTGGGTGTGAGCTGGATTTTCGCTAGGTTTGCGTGAGATGAAGTTACTTGGGCTATAACCCCTTATCTCCCTCTATCGAGCGGGAGAGCTAGAGGGTGTATACCCTGAGATACTGGCGTCTATATTGGGATTGTCCCTCAATGCGGCAGTGGCTCTGTCCTAGGCCCTCTGCTTTGCCCTGGTTAACTAGGGGCAGTATGACATAGTAGGAGGTCCAACGGTGATATGCTGGGGGGCAGCCATAAGGATACATGGTAAGCCCCTAAATTGAGGTGGGAGTCTATGGGAGAGCCCTATGGGTACAGCGAGGTTAGCGTGCCAATACAGTCGGCCTGATCCCCGGTGAGTAACCTAAGAGAGGCCATATTTCCTGAAGAGTGGCCGGGGTGTTAACCCTAGTCCCTAAATTCACGTGTCAACGTGATAAGTAGTATCTGAGAATAGGTGTATTTCAAAGCTAGTAACCTTAACAACGTAATAACAAAACGTAACATAAGGGAGAGGTTAAGTCTCTGGAAGGTTGTATTTCGACCGGAACGTCAGGTGTCCCCTTCTGTGTCCGGGTGAGTACCTTGGGTGTAGGTCATTGGTGTTGTTCAGCCGATGATCCAAGTGCGTCTCATGGGACAGTTTGTGAATCGGGCCCCATGTTTATTAGATCGCCCAGTCCCTGGAACAGCAACAAAAAAGGGTATGTGGGGGGCCTTTAGTCCACCTGTAGTGTCAGCGAGAGCCCGCCAGTAGTGCTGACTGGTTGGTGTTTCTCGGGACAAATGTCTCGGAGGTGGCCGGGTTTCCCATACGGGAGCTGGGATGCTTGCCAGGTTGCTGAATGGCGTCTTGAGGGAGGCCCCATGCCGCCAAGTGCTTCCTTGCCTCTGGGAGGTCGGATACTAGGTAGGTGTCGGTCCCGTGGAGTACTTGGAGTTTACGGGGTGGGCGCCATTGGTACTGTATGTTGTGTGCGCGGAGTAGGGTGGTAAGTGGCCTGAGGGCTGCGCGCCATTGCATCGTACCTCTAGAGAGATCTGCGTAGAATAGGAGGGACATGTCCTCAAAGACATATGGCGTATTTCCCTTGGTGGCTGCCATTACGGCCATTTTATCCTGGCGTTTATTGAATTTGACAATAATGTCCCTGGGTGCTGTCTGTGGGGCTGTCATGGGTTTGGGTATGCGGAATGCGCCGTCAATATGCACGCCCTTGGCCTGTCTGATGGGGAGAATTGTGCTTACCAGCCGTCGGATTAGATGAGGCACCTCTGCATCCGAGACAGACTCCGCTATCCCTCTGATCTTGAGGTTTTGCGCCCGCCGCGTGTCCTCCATAGCCGCCATTTTGTGTTCTGCTTGGATGTGTTGCTGTTGTAGAGCGACGACATCTCTCTGCAGAGCGGCAAGTTGCTGAGTATGGCTCGTTGTAGTACGTTCAGCGGCATCCACGCGGTCTGATAGGCCTTGGATGTCCCTCCTCATTTCTGCCATGTCGGCCTGGATGCCCCGGCGTAGCTCGGCCAGCAACTCCCTCATCTCCACCTTCGTAACCGGAGTTGCGTCCGTCTTTGCTGTGGGTGTGGTTGTTGGCTTCAGAGCAGGTAAGACAGACTCTTCTTGGTCCGAGAATGGGTCGTCGGAGTTGGCGAAGTCGTCCACATAGCCTGCGTAGTCCGCCATGTTGGGCTCTAAGGCCCCTTGTGCTCTTCGCCACAGGTCCCCAATACTTGCTCCCGGACGTGTTCCGTCCGCTTTCAGCTTTTTGCATTTCTTTCCCATGCTACCTAGGTTGTAGTAGCTGTTAGCTTGGTCGTATGATTTGATTTTGGGGGGATAATATTGTGTAGTTTGTAGGTAATTAGCTGGTATTATCACGGAGCTCTCTGGAGATGCGACCGCTCTGTTCGGCTGTTGGCTCCGCCCCCTGGACCGTGATTTTTAAAACAATATATTGAGAAAATATTCCCATTTGTGAATAAATAAATACATCTAATCATCACTGCTTCATTTGGCAGGAGAAAAAAAACTCATAATAAATGACTTAAAATATAGTTACCGTATAAGCCGACCTGCATATAAGCCGAGGCCCCTAATTTTACCCCAAAAAACTGGGAAAACTTATTGACTCGAGTATAAGACTAGGGTGGGAAATGCAGCAGCTACTGGTAAATTTCTAAATAAAATTAGATCCTAAAAAAATTATATTAATTGAATATTTATTTACAGTGTGTGTATATAATGAATGCAGTGTGTGTGTATGAATGCAGTGTGTGTGTATGAGTGTGCAGTGTGTGTGTATAAATGCAGTATGTGTATGAGTGTGCAGTGTGTGTGTATGAGTGCAGTGTGTGTGTATGAATGCAGTGTGTGTGTGTGTGATGCAGTGTGTGTGTGATGCAGTGTGTGTGTGTGTGATGCAGTGTGTGTTTGTGTTGCAGAGCCTAGGTAGGGGGTGGGCATTTTTATTATTTTTTTTTTATTATTTTTTTATTATTATTATTTTTATTTTATTTTATTATTATTATTTATTTTTGGTCCCCCCTCCCTGCTTGATACATGGCAGGGAGGGGGGCTCTCACTCCCTGGTGGTCCAGTGGCATTGGCAGTTCAGTGGAGGGGGGCTGGCAGCGAGCGCTTACCTCTCCTGCAGCTCCTGTCAGCTCCCTTCTCCTCCGCGCCGGTCCGGTCAGCACCTCTGTCAGCTCCCAGTGTAAGTCTCGCGAGAGCCGCACTATGACCCCGCAGCTCTCGCGAGACTTACACTGGGAGCTGACAAAGGTGCTAAACGGACCGGCGCAGGGGTGGAGGGAGCTGACAGGAGCTGCAGGAGAGGTAAGCGCTCGCTGCCAGCCCCATTGTCTGTATTATGGCAATCTAAATTGCCATAATACAGACAATCGACTCGAGTATAAGCAGAGTTGGGGTTTTTCAGCACAAAAAATGTGCTGAAAAACTCGGCTTATACTCGAGTATATACAGTATATAATAGAGTTTAGAAATGTTAAAAACTAACAAAAAAAAAACGGATCCAGTTGTCCATCAACCTTAGATATATCTGGAAATTATAGGGGGAAAAAATTATATTAACTTACATTACACACATATTTATTCTATGATACAGGCTTTTCCCTTATGATAACCTACAAATAATTTTAAAGGGACACTATAGGCACCAAAACTATTTTAGCTTAATTTGTTTTGGTGTATAGATCATACCTCTGAAGTTTCACTGCACACTTCTCTGCCATTTAGGAGTGTTTCTGTTTATGCAGCCTTAGCCACACTTCCCCTGATGTTGACTGACACAGCCTGCATGAAAGAAAAAGGTTTCATTTTCAATCAGATGTAACTTATTTTAAAATCTCCTCCTCTGTGAATTGAACTTTAATTACATACAGGGGTCTCCTGCAGTGTCTAGCGAGCTATTCGAGCAGGAGATAGGACATTCTAAATTAAACAGAATTTACAATAAAGGAAGTGTAATCATTAGATGACTCTTTACATTAAGTTTTATGGAAGGCTGTGCAAGTCACATGCAGGGAGGTGTGACTAGAGCTGCATAAACAAAGTGATTTAACTCCTAAATGGCAGATAATTGAGCAGTGAGACTGCAGAAGCATAATCTATACACCAAAACTTCTTCATTAAGCTAAAGTTGTTTCGGTGACTATAACGTCCCTTTAAATATATAAAATGCTTGGATAAGTGGATATAGGTGCTCAGCCCTAAACGTACCAGGAGATCCACTAACAGGTTAAAAATGAAGAGCAATAATATAGCGCAAGGAATATGGAGTGCAAAGAGAAATATAAGTATGCAGGGAGAAACAAGTGTATATATAAATATAAAAGGAGTGGGGCGTGGCTGGACCATCACAGCGAGCAGTCACATGTTAGCGGAGCTCTGCATACTAAACGGCAAAACCGGCACATAACGACACCCGCAAGTGCCGTCGACCCGTGCGATATCATGGGGAAGAAGATTAAAAAGTAAAAAACCCAACCGGGAGACAGCAGCAGGAAAATCGGGGATCTCTTTCAAGCGCGGCCTACCGTCAAGATGGTGGCCATAACAGATCCCTACGGCTCATCCTCTGAATAGGAACCTCTGGACGCTCTGACACCATACCGGAGGCCAGGGATCCGTTCTCAACAGCACCCATGGGCGACCTGGGAGCCCCAGCCACTAAGGCAGACATAGTGAACCTGCTGAAAAACGTGCGCTCCTGGTTTCACGCCGACATGGCCATACTACGAGAAGACGTGATGGCGGTAACTGACCGGGTAAGAGTCACTGAAGAGGACCTATCCACAGTCATTCAACGCCAAACAGACACAAGCACACAGGTCCAGAAACTCCAGGCTTCTCACAAGACCCTGCAAGACAGACTAGACATGCTGGACAACGCACAGTGCCGAAATAATATAAAAATAAGGGGCATAGCATAAACAACTGACGACAAGGAGCTCCCCCACTTCCTCCGAAGGTTACTCTTGGCAATCCTGCAGCTCAGGCAAGCAAAACATACCCCTATAGAGAGCTCACACAGGCTCCCTAAATCCACAAGAGCTCCAGCTGCAGCGCCCCGCGATGTCCTACTTAGATTCCCTCTGGCTCATAGCAGCGATTGTTCCCCTCGTTTGTGTGAACAAAACTACCGAACAGGGCTCTCATAGCTGTTCGGGGAGAGGAAGCAGGCGTCCGTCAGTTTGACCAGTGGTTTGGGAAATCGAGTGTCCAATTTTAGTTCCAGACACTCGACGACCAAGTCCCGCTGCCTCCTTTCGTGCAAACAAGATGGAGAGCACTTAATTGAAAGTTTCCTTTATCAATAATGAGCCAGAGGGGTGGTCAAACGTTCGGTAGTTTGAAACTACCGAACAAATAAACTAAAAGTTTAAAAAATATGAGAAATGTCATATGAATGCAGGTAGAGAAAGCTGGTTTTCTCACAGAACTCGACATTGTTAAATGCCTTATATGTATAGGATCTAAATACATTTTAAAACTAACCCTTTACCAACACTACCTCTAATCCAGGGCTCAAAAAATTCCAGGTGCCAGATCGCCATGGCGACTAGAAAGGTCGCCATGGCATCTGGCATTAGCTCTCTAGTTAGTGTGGGAGGGAGTTTTGATGCCGGCCGTCATGGGGAAAATTGGAGGTGGTTGGCCGCCCGCGGGAGCATTACGGGCGGTACGCGAGGGAGCAGTACTCAGTTTGCAGCTGCTTTCTGCTCCCTCGCGCTGTCTAATGATGTCGGGAGCCGGAATATGACGTCATTCCAGCCCCGGCATCATTACAGAGCGCGAGGGAGCAGAGAGGAGCTACAGGCAGAGTACTGCACCTTCGCACACAGGAAGAGAGCAGCCCCACTTGACCCCAGGATAGACCCACTCAGTTCTCCCAAAGGTAGGGAGGTGGAGTGGGTTTCAATTAAAACAAAAATGTGTGTGTGTGTGTGTGTGTGTAAGCCTGTGTGAGTCTGTCAGAGTGTGTGTGTGTTTGTGAGAGAGCCAGTCAGAGTGTGTGTGAGCCTGTCAGAGTGTGTGTGTGCAAGCCTGTCAGAGTGTGTGTGAGTCTGTCAGAGTGTCTGTATGTGTGTGTGTGTGTGAGCAAGAGCCCGTCAAGAGGGTATGTGTGTGCGAGTCTGTCAGTGTATGCGTGCAAGCCTGTTGTCAGCGTAAGAGTGTGTGTAATCCTATCAGTGTGTGTGTGTGAGCCTGTCAGTGTGTGTGTGTGTGAGCCAGTCAGTGTGTGTGTGTGAGCCAGTCAGTGTGTGTGTGTGTGTGTGAGCCAGTCAGTGTGTGTGTGTGAGCCAGTCAGTGTGTGTGTGTGAGAGCCTGTCAGATTGTGTGTGTGTGAGCCTGTCAAAGTGTCTATATGTGTGTGTGAGCGAGAGTCTGTCAAGAGAGTGTGTGAGCCTGTCAAAATGTGTGCGTGCAAGCCTGTTGTCAGCGTGAGTGCGTGCGCCTGTCAGAGTGTGTGTGTGTGTGTGTGTGTGTGTGTGAGAGAGCCTTTCAGAGTGTGTGCGCCTGTCTGTGTATGTGTGCGTGTTTAGGTAGCTGCTCTCTCCGATCGCATGGGGAAAGTGTTTTTACTCACCTTTTTTCCCATTTTCCCATGCTGGGCCAGTTTCGCCATGGCTGAGATGATCAATCTTTATGATCTCAGCTAAGCCAATGCTTCCCCCCCCTCCCTCCCCCTTTCAGTGATGCCACTGCACACTATCGGCAATAGTAAAGAAGAGAACGAATAGAGCCAAATCAGATACACTGAAAGGATGGGGGATAACCCCAAGTATAAAGTAAAGAGGCAAAAGATAGTTTATCTAAGAGATGATGCAAAATGTATGCACCAGTAGAATGTCTAGATATATACAGGACAGACTATCCGACAAGGTAAACCTACTGAATAAAATAGAAAATAATAAAATTTTATTAAACACGTAATAATAATAATAATAAAAAACCCAAAACAGTGCTAAACGGACCTGTAATCAGTAATACAAATACTCTAGATATTATGAGAACAAAATATCAACATGGATAGAAGTGGTCCATGAAGCCCTATGTGGAAACTGCTCCTGTCAGTTATTGGTTGTAAATGGACATAAAAGAAAAAAGTCTGATATAGACTATAATTGTTAAGTCTTAATAGTCTTAGGCAGAAAATATCGATGTGGTGACTGAGAGATCAGTAATCTATTAAATAGTCTGTCCCAGCTCCCATCCGTTGGATAATCACAATTTCCAAATAATAGCAGTAAAGTGCTCATGAATTAAACTAGTCCATTTAGTATTGTATATGGACTGCTGAATTATTCAATTCAAATGAACATCAAAAGTTATAATTTTCAGCGGAGGCATTTAAGCACTAGGTATTAAATAGTCTGCCTTTCATACCGCTAATTACAATTGTGCCGATATTAAAGTTATATTTGAGTTATAGCAATGAAAAATACTCAATATAACTCATATGAAGCAAGAGAAATAGAGTAAAAGATTGCGGGCATATTGCAAGTATTATGTTATATTTTTCCCCTCTGACGAGCTAGGTTGGGCGAAACGCGCGTGTCAGGGGCTTGCGGTGTGCTATGCTTGTGGACCTTTAGTGTAGCACACAGACTGGCGACCGCGCTCTTCTATTTTGCTATTTATTTTATTTTATTTGATCTATCATCTATTCGCTATTTTTCTTAGCGGTTAGCTATTAGGGGGGTTGGAGATAGGTGCCCTCGAAGGCACAGGGTACTATAGAAATATAGGGGCTGTTTGATCCCTATCCTCGCTAGTAGCTAATGGGGTGTACGGTGTGCTACTTTGGATGATATACTTAGTAGCACCCTTGTCTGAAATTACATTTTTGTTCCCCTCTTTTTTATTTTATTGTATCAATATATATCTTTTCAGCACTATTTGATTTATTTTAGGATCTGCTTTATTGTTAGTTTTCCGTCCAGTTTGACATTTCGATATTTAGTATCCATTAGGCATTCAGTGACTAAATGAAAATGCTGTTTTTGATTTATAGCAAGCATCATTAACATAATACTTGCAATATGCCCGCAATCTTTTACTCTATTTCTCTTGCTTCATATGAGTTATATCGAGTATTTTTCATTGCTATAACTCAAATATAACTTTAATATCGGCACAATTGTAATTAGCGGTATTAAAGGCAGACTATTTAATAGACTATCGATATTTCCTCTACCTAGTGCTTAACTGCCTCCATTGAAAATTATAACTTTTGATATGATGTTCATTTGAATTGAATCATTCAGCAGTCCTTATACAGTACTAAATGGACTAGTTTCATTCATGAGCACTTTACTGCTATTTGGAAATCGTGATTATCCAACGGATGGGAGCTGGGACAGACTATTTAATAGATTACTGATCTCTCAGTCACCACATCGATATTTTCTGCCTAAGACTATTAAGACTTAACAATTATAGTCTATATCAGACTTTTTTCTTTTATGTCCATTTACAACCAATAACTGACAGGAGCAGTTTCCACATAGGGCTTCATGGACCACTTCTATCCATGTTGATATTTTGTTCTCATAATATCTAGACTATTTGTATTACTGATTACAGGTCCGTTTAGCACCTATTCTTAGATTCACTTTTGGTGTATACACTTAGCACTGTTTTGGGGTTTTTTATTATTATTATTACGTGTTTAATAAAATGTTATTATTTTCTATTTTGTTCAGTAGGTTTACCTTGTCGGATAGTCTGTCCTGTATATATCTAGACATTATATTGGTGCATAAATTTTGCATCATCTCTTAGATACACTATCTTTTGCCTCTTTATATATATTTCTTTTTTTAAATTAAGACAAGAAAAAAAAAAAAAAATAGAACCTTACATGAGGAGTCTTAAAGTCTCCAAGACCCAGTTAAATACAGGACAGTGTATCACAAAGTTTTAAATATTTTATACACAAACTAACTTATCCTATCCTAGTATTTACCTTTACAGACCAAGTTTGCACTGATAATGTGGAACAATGTAGACTAATGGAAGGAATATGGGAGAGATGTTTGACAATCAAAAGTATCAACTGAACATGACAAAATACTGTTATGCTTTCTAAAATATTATATTATACATCTTTCCATGTGGATTTAACTTTAATGTTTTCCAGGATAATTTAGTTTCAAGTGGTTACATAATGAAAAATGTATGTATAACAAAAGAATATATTTTGTATTTATTCTACCTGTGTTTTTTACCGTTGCAATTTGTTTTGGACAGTGTGTAAAATATCAAATACAATTTAACTCCTTTTAACCCACTTTAACAGTAGATTTCAGCCACATTTGCATTTTGTGACAGCATACATAAAATATGTCTCCTGTTTTATTGTGAATGCGATTAGGGACTGAGGGAAGCAATTAAGTCATAGTCCCTAAGTGGCTGCGTGAGGTATCCATTTGCTATGGTGGCATACCATAGCTGTTAGATGCAATCAGACACAGAACAACTAGGGGCTGTATGTACACCTGGCACATGCAGATTGTGGCATCTACCAGGCCAAGCATGAAACATACAGCAACGCCTTTACAGGCATCAAATTGCTGTGACAGGCTGTCAATGGGTTAAATGCATCATCATTGCCCTCCCAATCCCAATCTCCTGCAGCAAGCCCTGAACCATTTACCGCATTATTAGATCAGGTGATCCGTCCAAGAGCTGAGTGAGGATCAAGTGTTACCTGAACAATTGAGGACTTTGACACTTGGGTCCTACTTTTACCATTTGTTCTGATTCTGAAACTTTATTATCATACCTTTTTTGTTCTATTGTTATTTTCATTGTTCACCTTTGGGAATTACGGTTTTACAGGTTGGCCTAAATACTATTGTAGAATGGATGCCAACTTTAATCATCAAAAATCTTTATTGGCAGTTAGCATGTGTCTCTAGTTAAAATTATGCACTTTCTGCTTCTAAAGTTTCTATTTTGCTATTTATCATGATATAAAATGTACTTTTTCGATTCATAAAGTATCATATAACATGTGATTAATGTTCTGTAGGTAATTTCTGTCCTATATCTGAGTTGCTTAAAGGGACACTATAGTCATCTGAACAACTTTAGCTTAATGAAGCAGTTTTGGTGTATAGAACATGCCCCTGCAGCCTCACTGCTCAATCCTCTGCCATTTAGGAGTTAAATCCCTTTGTTTATGAACCCTAGTCACACCTCCCTGCATGTGACTTGCACAGCCTTCCATAAACACTTCATGTAAAGCCCTATTTAGGCTTTCTTTATTGCAAGTTCTGTTTAATTAAGAATTTCTTATCCCCTGCTATGTTAATAGCTTGCTAGACCATGCAAGAGCCTCCTGTATGTGATTACAGTTCAATTTAGAGATTGAGATACAATTATTTAAGGTAAATTACAACTGTTTGAAAGTGAAACAAGTTTTATTTTTCATGCAGGCTCTGTCAATCATAGCCAGGGGAGGTGTGGCTAGGGCTGCATATACAGAAACAAAGTGATTTAACTCCTAAATGACAGTGAATTGAGCAGTGAAATTGCAGGAATTATCATATACACTAAAACTGCTTTGTTTAGCTAAAGTAATTTAGGTGACTATAGTGTTCCTTTAATAAAACATAATTTAAAACAAAAATTACAACAATGGAAAAAATAGCACATCCACTAGCAAAATTACAGTGAATGTTCTCCTTTAAGGCATGACTTAAAATGTTTTTACAAGCATGACTACTTCAGTGATTTGAAAAACAGGGGGGGGGACTATGTCAAAGGGTTCCATCGGAAAAATTAATTGGGAACGCCTGATCTATAGCAACAGCAACTCCTATATATACTTCACAAAATATTTATACATACCGTGTCTACTTTGTATACACAGTAAATTATTTATCTTGATAGCATCTATTTTTTCAACAAATCATACTAGAGGATCTGCCGCTATTTTTTGCACATAGCAAGTCACTAAAATGTGATCATTTCTAAAGATGAACAATAAATCAGTCTCTACAGTTAGTTGCCACATTCCAAATAAATAGGACAGGATGGAGAAAACAGGCTATTTTAAAGGTTAACCTGTATTAGAAATGACCAACATCATGGAAAATACATTAGCTTCCTAATCCATTCTTTAATTAGAATATCATCTTAATGGACCATTCCTCAAGTGTGTATTGTAATAAATAATAAAATGAGTTATGCAAAACACCTTTATTGGTATGAAACCAGTCGGGCGAACCGAGACGACCCCTAATGTGGGGTTCCTGTGAACTGATAAATATGGTGTGCTATTTCTACCAATAGGGACCAATGATAATAATAGGAGGACCAATTTTGGGTCCCACCCAGGCATAAAATACTGGGCTATAATTTTTTTTAATATGTGGTTACTAGATGTGAAAATCTCAAAATTATTTAAATACAAAATAATGATATGGGACACAGCTTACTAATATCAATTTATGCAACTAAAGTGTAATTTTGAACAAGAACAATGTATCTTATTTACACAGACTGATTTCTAAACACATTTATTGTAGTTTAAAAGACACATTACTGGGGGGCGTGGTTTGACGCCGGACGAGCATGGACGCCTAATTCTGCAGCTCTGCTCCCGGCTGCAAATAAGCACATTCAAATTGCACCTAACGGCACCCATGGGACGCACAAAACAAGACCACATTATCTACTCAACACCAAGAACACAGGGGAACAACCCGCACTCCTCGATCCGGAGCAACCTGCAAACTCTGGGGGTTTTACTCTCACAAGATGAGGCCTCCAATATGGCGCCTTCCTCGCCGAGATCATCCCTGTCAGAAGACAGCCCCCAGAAAGAAACAAGCATGCACACTTTGCCAGCACCGGACTTGTATGCCCTCTTTGCCTCCCTACCCAAAAAGAAAGACCTCCAAACCCACCTAGAGGAAGTTAAAACTACGCTGTGCACAGAAATTTCAACCCTCAGAACGTCCCTTACAGAGCTGGAAACGTTGGCCACTGCGACACACTCCAGACAACTGCAAGACCTGCACCTCCATGTCAAGGATCTGGATAACAGAAGCCGCCGGCACAATATCTGGGTAAGGGGCATGAGGGAGGCAGAGAAACAAGAAGACACAAGGGCTACCCTGATCCCTTTATTTAACCACATACTGGGAAGACCCTGGGAGACCTACATCCACATGGAAAGAGCCCACAGGGACCTAAGACCAAAACCACCCCCGGGCGCACCACCCAGAGATATAATTTGCTGTTTACAGGACTTCCTGCTTAAGGAAGAAATAATGCAAAAAGCCCGAACAAAGAGGACCTGGAGGTTCAAAAGGCAAGTAGTGGAACTCTATAACGACCTGTCTCACCTCACCCTGGAAGCACAAAGGGCTCTACGGCCACTTACTACAGCCCTACAAGACCTACAAATCCGCTACAGACACCCCCACGACAATCGCTGAGGGCTTTCAACACCTACCCAAATGCCTGACGGCGGTGCTGGGACCCTCTCCAAACAACAGAAAGAGGAGGCAAACTCCACAGCCACCCTAGAAGAAAACATCACGAGAGAAAAACTACACCTGGCCATTAAACTAGCCAAAGTGGGGAAGAGTACAGGCCCGGACAGCCTCAAAGTGGGATGCTTCCGATCGCTGGAAATCTCACTGAAAGCTGAGCTACCATTCCAATGGTGCGAGAAGGCAATTATAAATACTTAGGAATCTGTCTCAGCGGAACTGTCGGACACCTGCTGCATCAACTTCCCCGCCCTCCTTGACACGATTAAAAAAGACCTGAGATCATGGACACTAGCCCACATAACGTGGCTCGGAAGAATAAGCGTACTCAAGATGAACGTGCTACCGCGTCTCCTGTCCCTCCTGCAAACACTACCGATCCACATACCCAAAACATTCCTCTCACAGACCCGCACAAAGTTCACAGAATACATCTGGCACCACCAACAGGCGAGACTGAACTTCGCAACCCTCACTAAGCCCAAGCAATACTGAGGAATTGGACTACTAGACGTAACCAAATATCAACACGATGTACACCTCCAAAGAATAATAGAATGGACACACACACCGAAGGATAAAATCTGGATCTCGATAGAGGCGAGCTTCACACAGACATCATTACCCCTACTTCCAACAAACATCCCACCCTACACACGACTATGGTAGTCTGGAGGAGATTATCAACACATACATACACCACAATTTACATTTCCGCCCAATACACTAAAGCCCTGGGACTCCCATACCCGTGCAGACTGAAAGACATATATAACCAAGGCACGATCACACCTCTGACGGAACTGGTACCACATACCTCACACAACCTGCTTCTCCACCTAAGATCCCACCAACTGACAAGATTCCTGAGGAGCATCTCCAACCTGGATTCGGCCTCGAGAGCACTCACCACTTTTGAGAACATATGCACCAGCCCTCCTCTGCCACCACACGCGGTCTTGTTGCTATACAGCTTACCAAACACCCCAAGCTCTGAGGCCCCACTCTCCTACTTCACTAAATACTGGGAGAGAGACCTAGGACACCCACTCTCAGGCGACCAATGGACCACGGTGTTCACACTACTACACAAATCCTCAATCTGCACCAAATTCCAAGAAATGGAATACAAAATGATCACACACTGGTACAGGACGCCAGAAAAGCTAACCTCTATGAAAACCGACTGCGACAATGTTGGAGGTGCAGAAAAGAACTAGGCTCCCTCTACCATTTTTGGTGGACATGCTCACTCATCAAGCCTTTCAGGGAGGCAGACATAAACCTTCAACTCACACCAGAAACATACCTACTTCAACTAACCACACTACCAACACACAGACTCAAACAAACAGCTATACCGCGCCTACTTAACGCGGCCCGCAGCCTTATCCTAGGACACTGGAAACAAAAAACAGCCCCGACACTAAGAGAATGGATGAACAGGGTGGAAGACATAAGACGTATAGAAGAGCTGATCCTTTCTGCAGCGGGACGCTCAAGTAATTACCACAATACATGGTACCACTGGCTCCTAATGCGAGAGGCGCAGAACAAACGGAAGGGACTGGAGGGACGCACACCCCAGACTTACCCAGAAATGAAACCATGGACAATGCAACACTTGAACCAACAAGCCACAGCGGAACCACCAACTCTGAACCGACATCATCACCAACCAATGAAAATACGAACCCAACAAACAACGGAGAACGCTGGACGTAACCAAATATCAGCTACCCTTCCAATTGTGCGAGAAGGCAGGGACTGAGAAACCACCCCCACCTACCCTTGCCTCAACTCCTCTTGCCTGCACCCTTCCTCCTTCCCCTTTACTGACCCCACCCCAACCACCCCCATCCCTTCTCACCTGTTCGGACTACTGCCGTAACCCCCTCTCTAACCTATCCACCAGTGACACACACAGAGTCAACCACACGCACATCACACCCCTAAACTCGAAGAGGAAACCTACCTAACACCACACACACATATACCTTAGACTGCCTCAGAGCAAAAGATATGATCACCTACCTTGACCACACCTGAGCCTGGCCTTCAGCTCTAGACACCTCGCAGGGCAAGATAACCGACCTAGCCAATACCTAGCCTACCCCTTCACAGCCCACTCTATGGCACTGCACGGCCAAACTTAGATAAGAAATAATGCACAGTGCCACAAGATCTTACCACTCACTCACTCTAAGGATACACGAACAGGCCCACAACTCTGCAAGGTCACGGTATTGTAATAGGACCCAGGCGTTTGCAGGCACAAATTCATCATGAAAATGTCAATGTTTATACGCATGTTACAAAGGTTACTTATACAAAACCAGGAAATACTGGTACTAAGATACTAAGCAACTTTGTTATGTCATAATGCTGCCATTTCAAACTTTATACTTATGTTACAAAATTATATGGTACTTTCTCATTCAAGCTGCACTAATGGAGACAAAACATTTTATCACTGTATGTACGAACCATGTCCAAAACCTTGACTAAAAGAAAAAAAATATATATATATATATATATATATATATATATATATATATAAATAAAGATAAAGATAATTCAGGCACTCACCCTTAAGAGATTTGCAGTTATCTTGCCTTAGGTGCTACCAGCGTCTGAGATATATAGTCAAAGGTGAAGTAGGAGCACTCAAAAGGACTTTTTTCGGTGATTTTAATGTGGTAAAAAAAGTTTACAACAAAGTGTAACGCATCTAATCAATCGACGTTTCGACCCCTAAGGGTCTTTTTCAAGATCAAACAACTAGTGACAAAACGGCATTTAAATATAAAATACAGATGAATAACTCACCAATCGCGTGCGTGTGATTAGCCGAACCCGGAAGTATCCCAACACCTCACGTGGTACTGGGCGTGCGTGGTGACGTGCATCGTGGTTGCTAAGCAGCGAAGCTGTACCCGGAAGTGTCCGGTCCTCGCTCAAACTACTGGGCGTGTATAGTGACGTGCACCCCAGTTGCTAGGTGATGGAGTGTAAACTCCAAAGGCTAAGATACATATAACAAACCCTCGTGAAAGAATGCTGTAAGCAAAGTTTAGGGGATCTCAGAGATGAGATCTGAATGTGAGATGTTTAAAAGTAAAAGAGTACTTAATACGTATTCTTTGAAAAAATTTCTTACTATTCATAATGTAAGAATGAGACAGCCGAGGGGTCAAAAGTGCTCCCACTGTGAACAATGTGAAAGTGTATCAATAGTGACAGAGTGACACATACAAAAAAAGTTACAATCTACTCGGCAACTATGTCTCTAAAAAAATAAAGGATCGATATTCTCTAGCAAAGCATCATGAAAAAGTTAAATATCAACGATATGGCTAACTAACAAACATAATCCACGTCATATGGACGTGTATAACCTGTATTGGAAATCCCACTCGTAACCAAAGGTATGTCTATAGAAGACCAAGAATCATATTTAACTGAGGCATTGAAAATGAAGAATTATTCAAAGGAACATCGTAAAGGAGATATATTCATTGAGTCCTTTTGGAGTGACAGTGTCAAGGCGGTGTATCCAATAGGTTTCACGCTGCAGTAGCATTTTGGACCTGTCTCCTCCTCTGGGGCTTGGTGGAACGTGATCGATGGCTATGAACTTCAATGTAGGGAGTCTGTGGTTCAATTGAAGGAAATGTTTGGCAACAGGTTTGTCTGATTTCTGGTCTCTAAATGCGGTAGTAATATTTGATCTGTGTCCGCGTATTCGTTCTCGGAGAGTTAGATCAGTTTTCCCCACGTATGAAAGGCCACAGGGACATGTAATTAGGTATATCACATGGTTGGTCATACATGTAATATACTGGGTAATTGAAATTCGAATACCACTGTGAGGATGGGCGAACGAATTGCCTGTATTCATGTGGCTGCACGTGACACATCCACTGCAACGATGACAGCCTTTCTTACTGGGTCCCGTAGTTTTCCGATAACAGAGAGTGGGGTCACTTCTGACCAATAGATCTTTCAAATTTTTGTTGCGTTTCAAACTGATATTCGGTTTTTGGGAAAAAATTGGTGGTAGGTTCTTGTCTGAACCTAGAATTCCCCAATACCTATGTATGGCTTGTTGAATTTGTGGGGTGCCGGTGTGAAGGGTTAGTGGTAAATACATTTTACTTAATGGCTGAGATTTCTGTGTAGTCTCTCTAGGTGCCTGCGTCATATGTCCAATGGCTTTATCTTTTGCTTTCATAAGGACTTCATGGCTGTAGCCTCTGGCGAGAAATCTCTCAGTCATCTCCTGTAGTTGTTTAGCTTGATTTGCAGGGTCGCTGTTGTACCTCAGCACGCGCATGTACTGAGATATAGGAAGAGATTCTTTCAATCTTTTTGGATGGTAGCTATTAAATTGGAGTAATGTATTTCTCGCAGTGTCTTTGCGGTATAGGGTAAATCCCAATTTGCCTTCCTCCTTATCCTTGTAGATTGAAACGTCAAAGAATTGGATTATATGTGTATCGAAGGTCAGTGTCAACTTCACAGGTAGCTCTGAAGAGTTAATGTCCCCCTTAGGGGTCGAAACGTTGATTGATTAGATGCGTTACACTTTGTTGTAAACTTTTTTTACCACATTAAAATCACCGAAAAAAGTCCTTTTGAGTGCTCCTACTTCACCTTTGACTATATATATATATATATATATATATATATATATATATATATATACCGTATTTATTCGAGTATAACGCGCACACGTGTATAACGCGCACCCCTAATTTTCGATTAAAAATCGGTATAAAATTTTATACCGATTTTTAATCTAAAATTAGGGTGCTTGTTATACTCGAATAAATATTCGAGTGGGTGCTCCGATAATACCGACCGCCGGGCTCATTACAAGCCCGGCGGTCCTGGGGGGGCGGGCAGCATGCGTTTACTCACCTCCGTGCAGCTCCTCCAGCTTCCCAGTGTAAATCTCGCGAGACCCGCGGCCAGCTCTGACGTCAGAGCTGGCCGCGGGTCTCGCGAGATTTACACTGGGAAGCTGGAGGAGCTGCACGGAGGTGAGTAAACACTTGCTGCCCGCCCCCCCAGGACCGCCGGGCTTGTAATGAGCCCGGCGGTCCTGGGAGGTATAATCGGAGCACCCACTCGAATATTTATTCGAGTATAACGCGCACCCCTAATTTTAAATTAAAAATCGGTACAAAATTTTGCGCGTTATACTCGAATAAATACGGTATATATATATATATATATATATATATATATATAAATATATAAATACAAAATTACAACCTATTAAAATATTAATATACTTTTGAAAATCTTAAAAGACACATTACTGTGAGTAGTACCACTCTGGAGCTCTGTTATACACTCAGACACACACACAATATGAAGTTTCTAGGAAAGAGAAACATTAGGATAAAAACCAGGGATATAAGGATTTTGGTCCAAAATAGGGACTGTCACTCCTGAATAGGGACACTTGGAAGGTATGATAACTTATTATGTGGTACGAGTACTGCTGGTTAAATACAAACCAAAAACAAAACATAAATCAGATGGTAAAAGCAGATACATCTAGCCAGAAAGCTTTTTCAATGAAAATTTTTCAAATGATTGTCAAAAAATAAAAACATATTAGTGATAGTTATCAACATGGCATCCATATTGAGAAATATTTTAAGTTCACAGCATTACTTTGTCATACCTCTATACTGTAGTCCTTAATAGGATGAAATGTGGAGAAAAAAAAATGCTCCTGTATTCGTAGCCAGTTTTTCCTTGCATTACTAAAAAGAGGGAAAAAAAATAATCACAAATTCAAATTCAGAGTGACAAAAAATATTAACCCCTTAAGAATGGAGGCAATTGTACAAGTTCTGATGAAAACAAAACTTAGAATTTGAGGTATATGTCCATTTTATGTATCACTATGCCCTTAATAGACATACTACATCGATTTGGTAAAATCTCCTATTATAAAATGAATTCAAATATAACCTGTGGCGGTATACCCTCTTAAGGATGGGTTACTACCGCCTGTGGTCGCCCCTTCCTAGTTGTGTCCAGCCCTAGAGTGCTGCTAGCCAGTGAAGGGCAGTCGCTTGCAGAAGGGCAATCATAGTATCAGCCAAACACTAGTCGAGACTTAATGAAGGGTGAAATAGAACTGTTTATTGCAGGCAAGATACACAGTATTTATGCACAGACCCCCAGCAGGGGGACTCCATTCAAAGTATGATGACATGGGGAAGAGATAGACATGGGGGGGTGGGGCATGGGGGAAAGAGACATGGGAGGGGGTGGAGGGGGGCAAAAACACCGCTTGTTCGGGTTCTTTATGCTTACACTGTGTGTTTTTCCCTTGCCCTTAGTCTATTGTACCCGCTCCCTGTTTGGAAGCACCCCTACAAAAAGAACTCCTTCGATTACCCGAACAGGGATCACCCCAATATCCCATTTAGAACGCTAGTAGAATGTTCAAGTAGAACATTCTCACCTGTAGCATAGTGGCGAAACCGCAAGGGAGGCAATTTATGAGTGCTCCCCAGGGCGGCCACCATTTCGTACAGACGAACGCCAGCCAGGGGGAGCATTCATGGATTGCTTACCGACTTGTTTGTCTCCCGAACGAGGACCACCCCAGTGCCCATTAGAACGCTCCCACCAATTAATTAGAACGTTCGCACTCGCTACTAGTGTGAAACCGCAACGTTTGCACTGGCAACAAAAGTGTGAAACCACAAGGGAAGTAATTAATGAGTGCTCCCCTGGGTGGCTGCCATTTCGTATAGACGAACGCCAACCGGGGGAGAATGCATACCCGGAAAGGAGACGCTTCCCTTGCAGGTTTCAGCACAGGAATCTCGCGAACAGAGATTGCCTGGAGAATGTGCCAGTGTGAAGTCGCCTGGGATTGGTGGGGACACTTTTGGGCCAATGGCTAGTTTGGTGGGCTTTCCTGTGCCTGGAGAAAAAGGGACGGACTCTTTTCCCGCGCTTAGGCTCACAGGCACAGAAGCTCCTGAGATGAAGATCCACTATTGTCCTGGATGGGACATCCCTCGCCTGAGGGGCGGGCTTTCCATATTTGGGAAACAAAGGGACAACGACCCCGTGTTCCCGCGCTTGAGGTCCCTGGTGTAGAGGATTCTGGGATACGACTCTTGTTGGTGTGAATGGAAGACCCCTTGCATGGGGCTATGCTTAAAAATTGTGTGCTGCTCTATAAAATTGTGTTGTACCTCTAGAACTGTGTGTCGTCCAGTTACTGGGGGAAAATGGTCTCTTTATATTACTTTAAGTGGTTCCTGAGCGGCTGAAGGAAGGAATTAGTGGAGGTAACCGGTTGGGTTAACCGTGGTCTGCTACAGGGGGCGTAGGGGAGAGTGAGACATGGTAGGGGGTCATTTTGGGGAGAGAGAGACAGGGGAGGAGGGTATGTGGGAGAGAGAGAGTGACATGGGAGGGGGGCATGGGGGTGAGAGAGACATGGGAGGGGGCATGGGGGTTAGAGATACATGGAAGGGGGGCATGGAGGGAGAGAGACATGGAAGGGGGGCATGGAGGGAGAGAGACATGGAAGGGGGGCATGGAGGGAGAGAGACATGGAAGGGGGCATGGAGGGAGAGAGAGACATGGAGAGAGAGAGACATGGGAGAGGGGCATGGGGAGAGAGAGAGACATGGGAGAGGGGCATGGGGGGAGAGAGAGACAAGGGAGAGGGGCATGGGGGGAGAGAGAGACAAGGGAGAGGGGCATGGGGAGAGAGAGACAAGGGAGAGGGGCATGGGGAGAGAGACAAGGGAGAGGGGCATGGGGAGAGAGACAAGGGAGAGGGACATGGGGAGAGAGGGACATGGGGAGAGAGAGACATGGGGAGAGAGAGACATGGGGAGAGAGAGACATGGGGAGAGAGAGACATGGGGAGAGAGGGACATGGGGAGAGAGGGACATGGGAGAGGGGCATGGGAGAGGGGCATGGGGAGAGAGAGACATGGGAGAGGGACATGGGGAGAGAAAGACATGGGAGAGGGACATGGGGAGAGAAAGACATGGGAGAGGGACATGGGGAGAGAGAGACATGGGAGAGGTACATGGGAAGAGAGAGACATGGGAGAGAGAGAGAGAGACATGGGGAGAGAGACATGGGGAGACATGGGGAGAGAGAGAGGGACATGGGGAGAGGGACATGGGGAGAGAGAGACATGGGACGGGGGCATGGGGAGAGTGACATGAATGGGAGGGGAACATGAGGGGGAGAGAGACATGGATAGGTGGGGAACATGAGGGGGAGAGAGACATGGATGGGTGGGGGACATGGGAGGGGGAGAGAGACATGGATGGGTGGGGGACATGGGAGGGGGAGAGAGACATGGATGGGTGGGGGACTTGGGGGGGGAGAGAGACCTGGATGGGTGTGGGACATGAGGGGGGAGAGAGCAATGGATGGGTAGGGGACATGAGGGGGAAAGAGACATAGATGGGTGGGGGACATGAGGGGGAGAGAGACATGGATAGGAGGGGGACATGGATGGGAGGGGGGCATGGGAAGAGAAAGATGTGGATGGGAGGGGTACATGGGAAGAGACAGACACGGATGGGAGGGGGACATGGGAAGAAAGAGACATGTATGGGAGGGGGACATGAGGGGGAGTGTAGCATGGATGGGTGGGGGACTTAAGGGGGAGAGTAGCATGGATGGGTGGGGGACTTAAGGGGGAGAGTAGCATGGATGGGTGGGGGACTTAAGGGGGAGAGTAGCATGGATGGGTGGGGGACTTAAGGGGGAGAGTAGCATGGATGGGTGGGGGACTTAAGGGGGAGAGGGGGGACTTAAGGGGGAGAGTAGCATGGATGGGTGGGGGACTTAAGGGCGAGAGAGGGATGGGAGGGGGACATAGTGAAGAGTGACATGGATGGGAGGGGGACAGAAGGGAAGAGACATGGGAGGGAGACATGGATGAGAGGAGGACATGGTAAGGAGAGAGACATGGAGTGGGACATGGGGGAGAGATATGGATGGGAGCGAGATATGAATGAAATGGGGTGGACATGAATGGAAGGGAGGAGAGACATGGAAGGGGAACCGGGAGATGGAATTTGGGGAGAGACATGGATGAAGGGTGGAGCGAGATATGGATGGAAGGGGAACAGAGAGATGGAAGTGGGGGAGAGACATGGAAGGAAAGAGAACAGAGACATGGATGGAAGGGAAAGAAGAAGAGACATGGATGGAAGGGGGATAGAAGCAAGCGAAGCGGAGAGTGCAGCAACACCTTACCCTGTCTGGAGATTGCAGAGGGACTAGGAATCGAGCGGAGCAGATAGTGCGGCTACACCTTACCTACCTGGCTGAGACTGCAGTTGCAAAAGGACTGAGGGAGCGAGCAGACACTCTAGATAGTGGCATTACTACTGAGACAGTAAGTAACTTAAAGTGAAACTTTTAGATAGATGATATGTATGTACCCAGATTACATATTGTGTGATAATTAAACAAATAATTTTAATTTGTTTTGCTCTAGGATTCCCCAACTTTCATACAGGTCACAGGCAGCACAGGTAACCAGTTACATTATTCTTATTATCTACTCATTCGGTTATTACTAAGAAAAACATAGTAGCACCGTCCAAAACCAGTCCAAAACCATCACAAACACAAGCAGTCCCCATCACACATTAACAGCACAAAATGATCACACACATTCTCATCACACAGAGCCAGCCCATTGCTAACACAGTTTCCATCACATGTACACAGCCCAATATCATAACACACAAACAATTACTATCACACCCAGACACCCCAATACATCACATGCAGTCCCCATTACACTCAGACAGCCAAATATATCACACACAAACTGTAAACATTACCCTCAGACAGCCCAAGACACAGTCCCCATTACACCCAGACACCCCAATACATCACATGCAGACAGCCTGAGTTCAACTGTCACAACCAAGGCATTTGTTAGTTATAAAAAAAAAAATGCCACCAGTAATGATGCAGATGTGTCACCAAGAATGTGAGAGAGCACTCTTGCAGCCAATGTAATGTTGTCTTTGTTGCTACTGGAAATCTCATCCAGCATCTTTTGCCTCCTGCATGGTGCATGTAAGAGGCTGTTTGAAGTCCTGTAAGTGCAATCTAAATGTTGGGGTAAGTCCTGAGGGCTGGAGCAAGTACCATGAGTGCAATCTCAGTGCTTGGGTAATCCTGGTTGCTGTAGCAAGTCCTGGGAGTGCAATTAGTTTGCTCGGGTAAGTCTATATATATGCCCCCAGTATATACACAAGGTTATGTCTCACACACTGCCCTGATATATACCCCTAATTCCTCTTTATTCACTTTTTTATGGGACAGGGAGGATAAAGAAACAAAATATAATGCTAGATCTATTTCTTTGGCTTCCCTTTACGTGGTGGAAAACTTTGATCTAAAAGATTGGGGGGTGGGGGTAAAGCGCCAATAAAGTTCTTCGTCAAAGGCGCTGGAGTCCCTAGGTACGCCTCTGTAGCAATTCATTGTCATTTGAAAAATGAAAACACAATATTATTTGCACGAGGTTTGGGTTTCCCGGCACTCTGTGATTGCTGAAATACTGCGGCAACAATTTGAAATCTCTACTCTGAACCAAAATTTAGAAAAAATCAGCCCAAATAAAAGGGAACAATTTCCATATGTGATACTGACTTTTTTCCATTCTGGGACCCAAACTGGACTATATTTTAGCTTGGGAAAGGGAATTGGAATTACAGTGGGATATGGAAAAGTGGCTAGAAATATAATTAGCTCTTAAAGGAATTACACAGTGTACCAACCATATGGAAAACCATTATCAGATTTTGTACCGTTGGTTCCGAACCCCTTCGAGACTTCAAAAAATAAATTCTTATTTCTCAGATCGTTGTTGGAGGGGTTGTGGTGGCCTGGATAGGTTATCCCATATATGGTGGCACTGTGCAAGGCACCAAATGTTTTGGAAGGGAAGGCATTAATTGATAAAACAAATAGATCATCTAAAATAGCTCAACACTATTTGGTCTTTTCACATTATACAATTAAACAGTGAACTTTCTTTAATTATATAATAAAATATTACACAATTTAATATATTTACCCTCCACCTTGCAGACTTTCCAGCTGATGAAGACTAGACTCAATAACAGGGGACAATGCCTCAAATTCTTGGGTATATTCTTTGCACATAGGCCAAAGCTTCTTTAGTGCTATTAATGCATAAAGCCGGACACTGAAGTTGTGATTAAAACACCACTGAAGAACAGTCACAATAGCATGTTTCAAACATGGTACCTACAGCAAGACATACAGGAAAAAAAGGATTAATACAATTATTACCAAAGTGTATCTATTTATCTTCAAAAAGACAGATCAAACAAATATAGTGTGCATGTGTTTTTTATTTCTTTTACACATATTGGAAAACTCATAAGCTAATTTGCACATAATATTTTAAAAGCGACAAAGACATTTTCAATAATAATGTATGCAATACTAAACTGTTGCAGCTTAAAGGGACAACATCACCATCAAACATCACCTAGCTTTAATGAAGTGATTTGGGGGTAATGGGGTACAGATAATGTCCCTGTATGTAGCCTTGTTCCTGTAAACAGTGCCATCTTTGATAAATGGTAATGTAAACATTGTACAGCTTTCACACCTCTATTGGCTGTCAGAGAGATAGACAAACACTAAAAGTGTCAGACTAGAAATTACTCAATTATTAACTATGACATCAAGCATCAGCTTGTGAAGTTTGCAGACCCCCGATGAGGCATATATGCCTCTTACAGAGAAGCATTGGGTTGGTGGATTGCGATTTATCAGGCTGTAATTGAGGAGTCTTTCCTGGCACTGGAATAAAGGTATGTTTAATATTGATTTTAATTTAAAAAAATATACCAGTGTCCATAAATCTAAAATAATTAAGGAATCTATATAATAAATAGATATTTATTCTTGTCTTATTTTTTTACAGGAGTGTTCTTTTAAGGAACCTGAAAATTCACAAATTTATGGTGTCAGTCATACAGAATAATAATATAATTATAATGTAATGAACACTGCTGTTATTTTTGAAAAAATAACAACCCGCATAATGCGCGTTGTGTGCAGAAGAAAAATATAATTTGGAGCCGATAATTAGCCAACACTTGGACTTTTGTCAAGAAAAGAGTCAGACTTATTAAAAGAAGATTGTGTAGCACTCTGAGTTTGTGGTTGTTATACCATTATACGAGAAACTGAAAATTGTTCATACCTTATCTGAAACATTTTCAAGAACCACGTCAAAGTGAGGCAACACAGACAAAAATGTGCAAACACTTGTTTTAAGTTTTTCTTCAGTCTAGAGGATAAGAATGTCAAAAGTTAAACATACGATTAATTATCTCAAAAAGTAACAGTAGATGTGAATTTCAGGAAAAATGTATTTCATCTACAACTGCTGCTATCATTATCATTTGCGGGCATTTAATCTTTCAGTAAAGGTTTAAACATCAGGGTTGTAACTAACAAGTTAACACAAATAATAGTAACAAGCCCAAAAGCACTGATTTTTACTTATTGCTAATTTCTACCCCCTACCTCCCCATGTGTTACAGTTGTCCCCATTGCATATATGCATAGAACAACCAGTGAGTAGAAGAAAGCTAAATGAAAACTAATTAAACTGAAAATAATATGCACTACTCTTAGTAGGAATATATGAATATGTTGTGTATCCATAATATTCCCAAGACAGCCCATCTGAGAGCAGTACCTAAGCTGCATCAATTAACTTGGTGCTAAATTAAGAATGACAAGTTGAAGCAAGTGCAAGGCAAATTGGTATATCTTAAACTGCAATGTCTGAAAAAGCATGAAGAAATCTAGACATCACTCAACATAACACGAAATGATCAGAAAGAAGAGTCCAATTATGATAGTAAAGATCTAGTAACTGTATAAGACCAGTACACAGAAGACACTGCAAACTGATGTATTCACATTAGAATTAGTGATGTTGACTAATGCTTTACCTAACAGAAATAATATACTTGTGCTGCATACTTTAAAGCTATGGAGAAGCAAAGCTGTATTCTCGATGAGAAGCATTTGATTGGACCACGAAAGGGCATCAGTAACATCGGATGGGTGTGGAATCATGTGAAGGGAGCTTTGTCTGTTGCTGGATTCCAGGTAAGTATTGCTTTATTTTAAGGGTTTATTTGAGTTAAGGTGCTAGAATAGGGCAGTGTAAAATTAAATAAAAATAATTACTGAATTCCTTTTCTATCATGGATGCTGCAATCCTTTATGATAGTTGAACGTCCACAATACCACAGCAGTAGAGTTGTGATATTAGTGAAGGTGGAAGAAACTATACTTAAGATAAACTCTTTTTTTTCTAGCCTAAGTTCTGAATGCTTAGGTTCATGAAATGCTCCATGAAAATGATAGTCCCCGCTAACGACAACAGGGATGGGTTATAAAGAACAAAGTATTATTTAAAGATCTCATGCGTATTATTAGCACTTGAGTCCATAATTCAGTCAGCATAAATGTTGTTACTTTATTTTATAAATAATAAAGTTGCAATAGTTGAATGACTGGTATGATTCTTACTGATCCTTCTTGGAGACATGAAAAAAACATGAATACACATCTCCAAAAGCTTTTTCCACCCATAAGGGAAATTATTAGATAAAATAAAATCCTCCAGTTATGTAGTGGTGTTAGAATGACCTCTATAGGTACTGAAAGAGAAAGTAAGAGTGGGATTCACAAGTAAGTGTCTTGTTAGTGAAATGACTGCAGAATCAGTTAGTGCTGAAAACTGGATGATCTTAATAGAAATTAGCAGCCATAAATTTGTAATCATGTAGATTGATTACACACATCATACAAAAGTAGTACTAAAGATTTAGTAGTCCATAGCTTCTCATTGTAAACACCAGTCAACAGCAGAAGCATGTCGATCTTTCAGTGATGGCACAACCACTTTTAGTGAGTTGAAGGGTTGAGCAAGGAAGAACTAGATGTTGGTAAATAAAATAAAGCCTGTAACCCCAAAGGAAAATTACCCCTAACTCAGAGCCACATATTCTTCATCTATTTTTCTTTCATGGATGCTGCAATACAAAAAGTGACAAGCCACTTCCTGGCTTTGATATACTGCATGTGTGTCGGTGATGTACAGCTTTCTCCTGTTGAAAGAACTTGTGGATAGCCCCTTTTAAAGGCTATAGTTTATACATTTGCCATCTTATAGAAGCTTAAAGGACCACTCTAGGCACCCAGACCACTTCAGCTTAATGAAGTGGTCTGGGTGCCAGGTCCTTCTAGGGTTAACCCATTTTTTCAGAAACATAGCAGTTTCAGAGAAACTGCTATGTTTGTGAATGGGTTAAGCCTTCCCCTATTTCCTCTAGTGGCTGTCTCACTGACAGCCGCTAGAGGCGCTTGCGTGATTCTCACTGTGAAAATCACAGTGAGAGCACGCAAGCGTCCATAGGAAAGCATTATGAATGCTTTCCTATGTGACCGGCTGAATGCGTGCGCAGCTCTTGCCGCGCGTGCGCATTCAGCCGACGGGGAGGAGAATCGGAGGAGGAGAGCTCTCCGCCCACCGCTGGAAAAAGGTAAGTTTTTACCCCTTTCCCCTTTCCAGAGCCGGGCGGGAGGGGGACCCTGAGGGTGGGGGCACTTTAATTCTACCAAATATGTGGGACAGCTGGATAACCTCTCAATTGGATAATCAGGAAAAAGAATACTGAAGGTGCAAGGAGCAAGGACTAGAATTTTTTTATAGCCGGTTTCTGGTCTACAGAATAGGGGTAAGGGATCGAATGGTAAATGGAAATGTATAATCTTACATTTGTAGCCCACTCCTGAATTGGCTTTTTCAAAATAATTCCACTTAAATACAATAATGTAATTGTACCATATATAACAAAATAAAAAAAACAAAAACAACTTACATTGCAAAAGCAATTCCAGAATTGATGAAGCAACTCAGGATGCTGATGAAGAACTAGTATAATAACCCATTCTATTAAGTATTTTACAGAAGCTTGATTGTTACTGAATCCAGCTTGGAAAATCCTTTTAATGATCCCAGATACAAAATTCTAGGGAAAACAAAATCAAATAAAAACATATATGCTAAATATTTTCATAGCTCACAGTTCAATAATTACTTATGCAAATATTTGTCTAAATGTTATGTGAATTAAGATAAATTCATATGAAATAAAAAAAATGTAATTGAAAAAAAATATTACATTAAAATATATACATACATATACACACATATATATATATATATATATATATACACACACACACACACACACACACACAAACACACAAAAAAAACGTCCAGCTGCTTGTTCTCCAGAAAACTTTGCTTTTATTCAATGTTTGCCGGTAAAAACTAAATTTTAAATCGACGTTTCAGTTCACCACAGAACTTTCATCAGGATCTCTCTCTCTCTCTCTCTTTATATCTATATATATATATATATACATACACACACACACACACACACCTAAGAAAAAACATTCAAATGTACACAATGTGTTACCTGATGAAGTTTAGTAATAAGAATCAATATTGTTTGCCACACACGATTTTTCACTCTATGTTGTAAAGAATTTCCATAATACCTTGTTTTAGTTTTAGAAACAAGCTCATCCTAGAAGGGAAAAAGTAGTTAGCACCTATTTCAAAATAATATAATGACGCCGAAATAAAGATGCTTTAAAAAAACCTGTAACCATGCCTACCTATGTTAAAGCAGTCTGCAATAAGCATGAAGCCCTGTTACAACTTATTTTTGGCAGGGTTTTAAGTTCTTACTTTCCCACTAGGGACTGGCAGGTATAATTTGAGTCCAGGCAAGTGATTATTTAGTCCTGGCAAGTAAAATCTTTTTCAAAGTATTACTTTATCATGATGACAGCTGACAAGCTTAGTCGAGTAAGAGCACACACATTTGGATAAAGTAAAATGGCTAATGCAAAGGTGCAACTTTTAGAGAAGCAATAAGGCGGGGAAGGGGCCATGTCATAGTTGCCTAGGTGGTCCCTTAGTTTATACTGCTCAAAACTGTTTAACACAGAACTAAGAGGAAGCATCAGTAACCTGCAAGAACCATGATAAAAATGTACATCCTATTTTTCTAAAAATAAAATTATTATGATTCGGTGACAAAGTGCGGATTTCAAGGCCCCTCCTTTCAACCTCCTTGTTCCTACTGCTGCAGCCGCTTTTATTCTAAACAAATTATCCAATGTATTGAACTGTTTCACGTTCTGTTTTTAACATTTGGTGTGTAATTTATTTTTGTTTACTTAAAAAAGGGTTATTCACTAAAGTCCGATTGGGGAAAAACCATGCAGCTACACGCGGGTCTAATGAACCTGCAACAATCGCGCAAATACATTCTTTGTCTAGATTAAATGCAGTGCCTTTGCGTTCAAATCTTATACAAAGTATAGAATTAAGAATTGTCACAAAGCACAGGTTTTTCTAAAATTTATAATCCAATACATTTGTCAGGATGCAAATTCCAAAATTATCTTTCACTTGCTTTTTTGCACGTGATTTTATAATTTAAATTATTGTTTGCCCGCTGTCAGCTCTAGCAGCTAGTAGGCAAATAGTTAAATAACTCTTAAAGGACCACTATAGGCACCCAGACCACTTCAGCTTAATGAAGTAATCTGGGTGCCAGGTCCAGCTAGGATTAACCCTTTCTTCTATAAACATAGCAGTTTCAGAGAAACTGCTATGTTTATAATTGCGTTAATCCAGCCTCTAGTGGCTGTCTCATTGACAGCCGCTAGAGGCGCTTGCGTGCTTCTCACTGTGAAAATCACAGTGAGAAGACGCCAGCGTCCAAGAGACCGTCTGAATGCGCGTGCGGCTCCTGCCGCGCATGCGCATTCAGCCGTGGAGGCGGAGAGGAGGAGGAGAGCAGGAGGAGAGCTCCCCGCCCGGCGCTGGAAAAAGAGTCAAGTTTAACCCCTTCCACTCCATCCAGCCCGGCAGGAGGGGGTCCCTGAGGGTGGGGGCACCCTCAGGGCACTATAGTGCCAGGAAAACGAGTATGTTTTCCTGGCACTATAGTGGTCCTTTAAAGCTGTGTTCCATGACCATACCCGACCATATGTGGCTTTAGTAAATACGAGAATTGCCATGGCAGTCAGTATTCAGTTATTTTCACCGGATTATGTCTATCTGAACAAAATCCAGTGTTGTGCGTAATTATCCATTGTCATCAATAAAATTATTATGAGGGGAAAAAAATACCTTATCCAGTAGACGAACAATAAAGTCTTCAAGGAATTCCCTGTGAAGGGAATTTGATCCATCCAACAAGCAAAGGAAACCAATGGCAGTGGTTCTCACATAGTGCTCATCTCTGTTAATGCTGCAAATAATAAAAAACTCAGCCAAAATATTCCTAGAACAGTGGGCCGTCATTACTAATGTCCCTTGCGAATTGCATGGTCTTTATTGAATGACAGGTTTAGGAAGGTCCAGTGAACAGCTTTCCCTCCCTGCACCCTGATTCCTCTCCTGAAACTGTCATCAAATCAAAACACTAAGACCTCAATGAATACTATCCTAGCAACCTACTTTTCTACCCTACCCTATGCCATTGTGTTATAATAAGTCACTGTATGTTGCCTGCTATGATTTGACTGTTTGTAATTTTATTGAGTTTTCACAGCAATGTTAATGTAATGACCATATGGGCTAGTCCAAAGGAAAATACAGTTTGAGACAGTTCTTCTTGACCCTTAACATGTAGTCTTGTCTCGTGATTGGAGGGGACAGCTATACTCACACTGGGGATTGCTATGCTCTGCATACTCCCCTGAGCTTTAATCACTTAGCTCTTTTAAGAGCTGGTTCCTGATACGCTCTCCTGGAGCAGAGGCCTTACCCACACGGTCCTGGAGGACAGAAGCTGATCCAGGGTGGACAGAAGACGGTGAGACTCCAGTTAAGCTATGGCGGTTGTGGAGTCTGCGGTGGTTGTGGTGTCCGATGCAGTGCTTGTGGTCCTCGGCTTAGAAAACTAGGTTGCTTGGATACTATTCACTGAGGGCTTAGTGCTTTAATGACAGTTACAGGATAGGAATCAGGGTGCAGGGAGGGAAAGCTATTGACAGTTTAATTGATATGCTTTAGTGAAGAAGTAAGTTTTAAGATTTGTTGAAGGAGTATAGACTGGGTGAAAATCTAACAGTGGGGAAGGGCTTTTCATAAAAATAGTGCAACCCTAGAGAAGTCTTTAAGGTGAGGATCTGAGGTAGGAGTACAAACAGAGGTTATACGTAGGTCTTTGGTAGAGCGTAGGGTCCTAGACGGAACATATTTGTGTATTAGTGGGGATAGGTAGGTCATTGTGTAGAGATTTGTAAGCGGGTACCAGGATCTTAAATTGAGCCCTATATCTTACAGGAAGCCAATGTAGGTACTGACAGAGGGGAAGGTGTGGGCGGTCAGGAAGATAAGCCTTGCCGCCACATTCATTATAGATTGTAACGGGGCAAGTTGGGAACACGTAAGACCACTGAGAAGCGGATTACATAAGTCAAGGCGAGAGAGGACAACGGTATGAACCAGCACCATAAACTGTAAATATAATTACAGGGTTAAGGGGACAGGGACCTTGCATCAATGGGCTGAAATGATGTGGGTTCCTATCGTGTCCATTTTAAAGCACATATGCAGGAAGGGAGGCTTGTATCACCCAAATGTAAGCAATGACTTGATATTATAATCCACGTTACTGCAAAAATATCAGCTACTCCACAGAAGCATGCACATGAGAAAATGCTTATTGGGTACTACTGTAAGGTAACAAAATGTACTATTACAAATCTGAAAAGCAGTAAAACTGTAAAAAGCACTCAAACAAGTGCAAATTCAGCATAAAAGGCTTCACCGGACCGCTACAAGTATCACTATCCTTCTGCCAAACGTGTTTTGTCAGCTCCTTTTGACTTTCACTGATGAAAAAGTGTAAAAAGGACTTCAAGCAGGCAGGTGAAACCTTATAATTGCTAATAATGTTACTGTAAATTTGCACTTGTGTGTATGAGTATTTTTACTGTGTGACTGCATTCTCTATTGTAAACTTGCAATATTATACTATCACGTTTTTCTATTGTTATGCATATGTTGCTGTGGAGTGGCTGACATTTCTGCGGGACTAGGATTATAAAGAACCACTATAGGCACCCAGACCACTTCAGCTCAATGAAGTGGTCTTGGTGCCAGGTCCCTCTAGTTTTAACCCTGCAGCTGAAAACATAGCAGTTTCACTGAGGGTTAATCCAGCCACTACCGGGATTCTCCATGTGAAAATCACAGTGAGAAGACGCTGGACGTCCATAGGAAAGCATTGAGTAATGCTTTCCTATGGGCAGTTTGAATGCGCGTGCGGCTCTTGCCGCCCAATGCGCAATCGGGTCTGACGTCGGCAGGGGGAGGGGAGGTCACCAGCGCCGAGGGAGCCCTGGAGAAAGGTAAGTGGCTGAGGAGCGACCTAATGACCCTATAGTGCCAGGAAAACAAACGAGTTTGTTTTCCTGGCACTATAGTAGTCCTTTAATATATGACCATTGCTTCATTCTGGGAGATAGAAGCTTCACATCCTGCACATTTGCCTCCAGTTGGTTATCTCACACAGTTACAGTGTTGTGAAGAAGAATATAACATGGAGAGCTGCAAACATATTTCAGTTACAAATCAGGGTTTCTGTACACGTTGTTGTGGCCAACCTGGGGTTTAATTTAATTTTTGGTGGATGTGGTGGATGTAAATTGCATTTAAATTACAAAGCTATTTTTTGGATATATCCATCTGTCCTGATACATCAGGATTATTTTACTTAAAGGTTTAGTAAAGTTTTTTCCAAGAATATGTGCAGCTGCAAAACTATATATTCGAAGAGGCAAGTACGTAGGAGCACACCACAATAAGTGTCTAGAGTAGACCATGAAACAGACAGTTAGGTAAGTATGTTAGGATGCTATCTAGGGTGCACCAGCTACCCCTATTGGTAAAACAAAATTATAATATAACTAGTTTAACAGAATTTCAAATTAAATTTAAAATGAAACTGCAAGTTAGAGTCTTGAAAATATTTGATTCTTGTATAACTGAAAATATTCTGAATGTTACTGTCAGTTTTCGTTTGTTTGATTCTTTTGTTATTTAAGCATGTTGCAGTACAGGATGGTTTGTTTCTAGAACTTAAGCAGGCTTACCTCTTTACAACAAGGTTTGCAGCACAATCCTTTCCCAGACTTTCAATAAAGATATGAATATCCTGAATCAACCTTTAAAAGGAACACACAGAAAGGAGAAGTTTATGTACTTCTAGTTATAAGGAAATCAAGACAGATGTGTTTAAAGTGGACCTATCAACTTCAAAAGTGCATAAAATACAGTGTGGACCATAAGTAACAGATAGGGAAAGTTTGATTGAAAGATCACATCACTAATTCTGAGCTTCTATTGACAATACCACAGCTGTCATATGAAGTCTAGAAGAAGAAAAAAAGACCTGTCTGCAATATACTAAAATTTAAGGAACTGCAGTCTTGTACGTAGGGGTTCTAAAACTTTACCTACATTTTATTCAAAATTCATATACTACAAGAACAGTTTTCCTATGGAAAAGCATTGGCAAGTTTGATGATATCAGCCAAAGTGAAGAGCACACTCATAGGACTTTAAAATCAACAAGATATCGTCATTTGTTTTTGTTTTTTACAGCTGTGCAGAAACATACATTCACCATTTCAGTCCCATTAACAAATTTTATATCATGGTAGTTGGACTGAAACATTGGTTATATGCAAATGCACATCTCCTTAAAATAAATTAGCTCTTTTCTTTACTTTGAAGCCCTACAAGTGTGAGGACATCCAGTGTCAGTTAGGCAACTTTTGTTATACTGTACTTTTCGAAATAAACCTACGTTTCTATGAAAACTTAAGTTTTTGTTTTTTTGCGGCCCACATAAACTTAGACCTTGTTTATTTGGCCCGTGTTAGCCTTTGAGTTTGACATGCTTGGTCAACAATGTGAGATTTCCAATGGCAGACCAGACATAAGATCATAAAAGTACTTTAAAGAAAAAAAATATATAAATGTCTACCTCCTCTACTGAAATCAAGAGTAAAACCTGCAGCTATTCTGAATCTAAATGGGAAGCAACCAATTTCCACAAGCAGAATTTTTTTTCATTGGACTGCCACAAACATAAAAGCTAAATATACTGTTCAGCCACAACATTAAAACCACCTGCCTGGGGGGCGTGGCTGACTACGCTACTGAGCGGTCGTGCTTCTGCTGAGCTCCCGCTCCATAGAGAAAAAAAACGACTTTTAGCCCTAAAATACACGACCCAAGACGACTTCACCTACCCTGCAACCTTGCCCGAGAAGAGATGGGGCGAAAAAACAGAAAAATCGCCCATGCAGAGGGTGCAGGCCACTCCGATATTCGCCTGTCCTTTCAAAGGCCGTCCTCACAGGCCAGAGCAAACATGGCGCTCGGAGACCCACGCGGCTCCAGCGACTCTGAGCCGTCACAAGACGAGGAACGAACTCAAGCGCCCCAGGCCTATGGCAGCGTGTACCAGAGGACGGACTCGGACTCGGATCCCCCTCCACTAAAGGGGATATCAAAAACCTCCTCCGAGATCTGAGGGAGTTATGGAAAGCGGACCTCGCAGGAGTACAGGAGGAGATTGGCGGCCTGAGACACCGCATGGGAGCCATAGAGGCCAAGGATAAGGAAAGAGGGGAAACATTAGAGGACACGAAGACCCGTTTAGACACACTCACCCAGCAGGTGCAGCGCCTATCCCGCACGGTGACATCCCTAGAAATCCGACACCGGAGGAGGAATGTCAGAATCCGTGGGGCACCAGAAACGGTGGGACAAGACGCCTTAATAGGTTTCACCCGCGAGGTACTTGCTGCACTAGGCCTCAAAGATGAAGGCGGATCACCAACCCTGGTCACGGCTTTTAGAGTCCGTAAAGCCCCTACAGCACCCGCAGTCGCACCGCGAGACATCATAGCGGTGACCAGGGACATCAGTGCGAAATCCTCCATCATGGCCCGGGCCAGGCAACGACCAAACCTGCAGATAGCCAATTGCAGGATCTCCATATATGAAGACCTGCCCTTTGCGGTCCTCCTAGACCGGCGCAGATTCGCACCCGTAACCCGGATCCTGAGAGACAGAGGAATCAGGTACCGGTGGGGGCTGTCGGGAACCCTAGTGGTGACGCTAGGGGACTCCATACACACGCTGACTGCCTCTGAAGACCATACGGAATTTCTACAGAGCCTCCCGCTGCCGGACCCGCACACCGCAGCACAACAAGCGACAACGTCCCTGAGGACTGCAAACCATGACCCTAAACAGAAACGCGGCCTTAGTCAACCCGGAGTGACACCTGACCAGGGGCGACGAGACCCCCCAAAGGACTCAGTGGACAGAAGGAGAACACTGGCTGGTACCCTGACTGGGCCACCTGATGCTTACTGATGGTCACACAGCTCATAAGCACCTACTCCATACCGAGTACCAAGACCGACTTGCTCTCATTCCCACTATACCAGAGACTCTGCTACTGAAATAGGGTTTCGTTATATCAGGGTTTTGTTTTCTCACACTTATTGTTATTACTTTTATTATTATTTTTCTTTGTTCTGTTATTTATACTGTTATCAGACTGGATTCATCGTCTAGGCCTACACTGACAGAGACTGAGCGTCCCCTACCAAGAGACACTCAAGCAGTGAGTAACCCCCAGACACACCCCCCATATAGGCTTACCACCATGGGACACAGGGCGTCACAAAATGATCCAGTGGGAGACAGCACAGAGATGACCCTCCTGGAATCCCACACAGAGCCTGACTTCTCCTACACCACCCCCCTCCTAGACACCCACACCCATATAACAAGACACGCAAGTTGGAGCGACAGACAACACCACGACGAAACGAGGGCGTACATAGACAACCCAACCCGACAGTCACATTCTCCACTGGAGAACTGAAAAGGCACCATACACCCAAAGCCCACTAAAGACCCAGACTGAGTGCCGCAACAAACTAGGAACCGGCCACATACGAAAGACACACACTGCAGGATACACATTGCAAGATGTTTCCATTGCTCTTTCTTTTCCAATTTTATTCATTTTTATTTTTTATTTAATTTTTTTTTTTTCTCCTCCTCTTAACGTATTACCATGTTAATGATACTTTAATTTAATTTAAACGTAACCTGTCTAATCCATATGACTGTAAGGTATCCCTTATGCATACCCAAATAAGGACAAGACACGTATTACTTAACCACTCACTTCATAAAACTGTGCTCCTAAATGTCATTACGCTGTATATTATGACACACCCGCTACTGCTGTCGTGGCACAGCGGGAATGTTTGTTAATTCTTATTGCACAACCAAAATAAAGAATTAAAAAAAAAAAAAAAAACACCTGCCTATTATCATGTAGGTGCGCCTTGTGCTGCCAAAAGTGCTCTGTTGCATCCAGGCATGGACGCTACTGAACATGCCCTGTGGTATTTGGCAGCAGGACATTAGTAACAGATCATTAAGTCCTGCAAGTTGCGAGATGGGGCCTCCATGGATCAGAATTATTATTCCAGCACATCCCACAGGTGCTCAATCAGACTGAGATCTGGAGACTTTGGAGGCCAAGGTAACACCTTGAACCCTTTCTAATATTCCTGAACAATTATTGCAACGTGGTAGAGTGCATTATCCTGCTGAAAGAGGCCACTACCATAAGGATACACCATTGCCATGAAGGAGTGTACGTGGTCTGCAACAATCTCTGGGTAGGTGGTATGTGTAGGTAATATCCACATACATACCAGGACCCAGGGTATTTATAGAACACTGCCCAGAACATAGCACTGCCTCTGCCAGCCAGAATTCTTCCCACAGCGCTACCATCTCTTAATGCTGCTTGAATCTCTTCCCCAAATAAATTATGTGCACGCACTCGGCCAACCACCGGATCTAAAAGAAATTGTTATCCATCAGACCAGGCAATCTTCTTTCATTGCTTAATGATCTAGTTCTGATGTTCACGTACATATTGAAGGCATTTTCGGCGGTGGACAAGGTTCATTATGGGTACCCTGACAGGTCTGCGGCTACGCAGCCCCATATGCAGCAAACTGTGATGCACTGTGCATTCAAACACCTTCCTATCAAGACCAGCGTTCGTTTATTTTTATTTTTTTTAAGTAATATGAGCTACTGTAGCTCTTCTGTGAGATCTGAGCAGATTGGCTAGACTTTGCTATCCACATGCATTAATGAGCTTTGGGCACCACTTTATGTAAGTACTAATCACTGCATACCAAGAACACCCCACAATGATTTACCCAGTCATCTAGCTATCACTATCTGGCCTTGTCAAAGTCACTCAGACGTTTTTCAACTGCACATTTTGCAATACATCAATTTCAAGAATTGACTGTACTTGCTGTCTTATATATACCACCACTTGACAGGTGCCATTGTAAATATAACCCATGTTATTCACTTCACCTGTCACTAGTTGATCAGTTTATGATCACTCCATGTGTTCCCTATTAAGAGTTAATAAGTGTGTAGGGGTTTAGAAAAATACCCCTCTCTGTTTCATTATTAATTTTACCTTTTTGCTGAAAACTGCAAGCAAGGTAAATTGTTAGTGTAGGACTCACCTCAGAGGTTTTGCCTTGACGTGGCAGGTGAGTTTACACTTGAAAGGCCATACTGTGTGATACTAGCAGTTATTTAAATGTGCATAGGGATATGGGATAGTGCGCAAGTAACTTGTTTTCTTTGTTTCTTATTATTTGTATTCGAGAGGATATATACTATAATCATTGCTGTCACCTAGGAGTAATTTGAGTTTTAGCGCAGGACTTAATTTTGTAAATTTGTTTCCAGAGTTTGTTTATTGGAACTAAAGCTTGAGAGGATATCTTTTTTTCCTGGAATCTAGTTTTCAACCTTAAAATCCCATGAAGCTACAAAACCGAGAAAATACGTAAATAATGTTATGTTACCGTTGATCTCTTCGGAACACCGTTCCAAATGTGCATGCTTCAATGAGAATTTCAATGTAGTCCTTTGCATAACATAATGCACTTTCCTTAATAGACCTTTTAGATTGATCAGTCCACAACTGACAGCAGAAAGAGACCAAAACTTGGAAAACTCCCATTTTTGAACAGGACATCTCAACTATTTCTTGTATGAGCTGGAAAAAATGTAAGCAAGTTAGGCATTGCATTACTGTGGTTTCTTGCCATATAAGACATTTTAAAAGCGAAAGAATATTTGTGCATCTCTGGGAAATTATCGTTTTCCCTTTTGAATGCATATGTCAAGAAACACAAATGATGAATGCTTAATACATTGAACAAATAAATAGTTGTCAGAATAACGATTTATTCATTAAACATTTTCTATAATCACAAAGGCTACCAGGAACAGTACAGTTTATCTATCCAAAGTTCAACTAATTCTACAGTGCTGTCAAAGATGTTTCTATATTTTAGAGTTATGTCACTGCTAAGCAATGAAAATCTGCAGCACCATGCAAGAGAGTCCCTATGCAGTGGCTTCCACCACAGTTTGGAGGTGAACTTCGTCCTGTTGACGAAGAAAAAAACAAAAGGGCAAACATACCTTTTTAATCTGGGCAAACATTTGATCCTTACTGGAAGCTGCAGATGAGAGGACTTCATTACTGAAGACAAATTCAACAAAAGCTTTTAAATTTGGCCAAAATACCAACTGTGTTGAACACAATGAGGAAATCATTTTCCAAGCTACGTTAATAGACTCCACACATAAGCTTTCTGAAGAAAGGGTTACCTAAAAAAAAAAAAAAAGTAAGAATTTGAATGTTGCAGTTCAATCATATATTAAGTAATCCTGTGTTATTTTAGTAGTTCTTCCATCTTGGATGGCAACTATTTACTTAAATTTCTGATGTCTCAAAATTGTATCAATGCCCTATACAAATAAATCCTCTAAGACCTTGTTTTTCAAACAGTGGCACACGCAAGTGGTACATGCACCAAAGACCAAAAGCTGGCTTAGTGACTCCAGGATGTGGACGGCTGTGCGCTAAGGCAGATATTGCACCAGCTTACCCAGGCAGCAGGTGCCTGTTCTGCCCAAATACACAGTTCTATGGGGAGAATTGAGGTGGAGGCAGCAAGGGAGCTGTCATTTTTAAGATCATCCAGCACTGCTACCTCGCGCACTGCTACCTCGCGCCCTGCAGTGATACCTGGGAGCCGGGTAATGACGTCACTCTGGCCTAGGCATCATTAAACAGCACATAGGGGAGCACAAAGAATACTCAAGGGACCCCAGGGAAAGGATGCCAACTGGACCCCAAAGAAAGGATCCACTACAGCTTTCTTAAAGGGAATTAGGCTGGGTGGACTTAGATAAAAATAATAAAAAAAACAAACAAACAATTATACTTTGTGAGTGTGTCAGAGAATGTGTTTGTCAGTGAGTGTAAGTCTGTCAGTGTGTGTCAAATCAGTGTACATATCCATCAGTGAATGTGTGTGTGTGTGTGCGCGCGCGTGTGTGTCTGTGTGCATATGTCTGTCAGTAAGTGTTAAACCACGGAGAGTGTGTGTTAGTGAGTATCAAATCAGTGAGCGTGTGTCTGTCAATGCCCTATATGTGTCAGTTTCTTGTGTGTGTGTCAGTATCTTCTGTGTGTAACTGTGCATGTGTGTGTATGTGTCAGTGAATGTGTGTTAAGTCAGAGTGTGTCTGTCAGTGTGTGTCCTCTGTGTGTGTTTGTGCGTGTAAGTTTCCTGTGAGTAAATTTGTGTGTGTCCGTGTCCCTTGTGTAAATGTGCATATTTGTGTGTCAGTGTGCTCTGTGTATGTCAGTGTCCTCTGTGCGTAATTGTGCGTGTATCAGTGTCCTGTATGTAAATGTGTGTGTCAGTGTCCTGTGTGTAAATGTCTGCTGTGTGTGTCAGTGTACTCAGTGTGTAAATGTCTGCTGTGTGTGTCGGTGTACTCTGTGTGTAACTGTGTTTGTCAGTGTCCTTTATGTGTAAATGTGTTTTTGTCAGTGTCCACTGTATGTGTAAATGTATTTGTGTGTGCCAGTGTCAACAAATGTATGTGTGCGTAACTATTATGTGTGTATTATATTTTCATTTTGTGAATTTTATACTTCATTAATAGTTTATACACTCCTCCTTGCATAGACAATATTCACATTATGTGGTATTTATTTTTAAAATAGTCTTTACTACCTTTTATCAGGGTTTTTCTACAATATTGGATTAACTTGAATATCAGTGTCTAGACATTTCATTTGGAATTTAAATCAATAGAAACTACTTTCTCTAGGTAGGGGTATTTCGGAATGTTTTAGACCTGTAAAAAAAAAAAAAAAAACATGGAGAGGGGGAGTAAAAAGAACATAGGGAGGGGAGTAAGAAAGACATGGGGGAGGGGAGTAAGAAGGATGGGGGGAGTAAGAAGGACACAGGGAGGGGAGAGTAAGAAGGACACGGGGGAGCAGTTTTAGATAATTTGCACATGTTTGTGAGAACTGAAAAATGTTAATGTGAGTGTGTGTGTGTCTGTTAGTGTGTGTGTGTGTGTGTGTGTTTTTTAAGTATGTTAGATTTAGTTATTGAGCACTTTTTTAATGTATATTTGCTTTTATGGTACAGTGGTGTTTTTTTGCAAATGTTCAATTGTTGAAAATGTTCAAATTTTATGCACAGTATATGCAACAGCAGTATTTGCACTGTAAACATTTTTTATTGATGCACAGTATATGCAACAGCAGTATTTGCACTGTAAACATTTTTTATTTATGCACAGTATATGCAACAGTAGTATTTGCACTGTAAACATTTTTTATTTATGCACAGTATATGCAACAGCAGTATTTGCACTGTAAAACTTTTTTTATTTATATAAAGTGTGGGTGAACTTAAACTCTATGGCTATGCTGTGGTTCCTATAGGCTTTGCGTGCGTGGTGGCCATTTTGCTTGGGGCCCCCAAATTCCTTCAAACGGCCCTGGCAGTGGCTGGAAATCACTTTAATTTAATATTGGATTTTGCCATGTTACTTTAACATCTTGAAAAGTAGAATGTATAATTTTGTTTCTGTTAGTAATGTGTATGATATCAGTCCAAGTCTACCATATATCTATGTTTTTGATTCAAACACATTTGTATTCCTTTGTACTGCAGGATTGTTAAATGTTCTATGTTTTGTTCCTTTTCATCAAAGCTAATTAAGTCTTCATCTAATAAGTTGGGAAAAACAGTGGTCATAACTACAGAATATAAATGGTTATTATATTAAAAACAACAAACTATGTAATTATATTTGATGGATGTGTGGGCTTATATATAAATACACACATACATACACATTACATCTACATCTGGTAACTAACGTCAAGAGACTTAATAAAAGGGACATCTTGTAACTAATGTCAAGAGACTTAATAATATTTTAAGAACCATAACCACTACTGTTTATTTTAGGGTTACAGCCCAAGGAGTCTTAGGGTCTGGTCACTTAATTTCCCAACACCTAAAGCCTGACCCTTGTGCTGCTGCCTAATCATACGGAAGTATAACTTCCATATTTTCATTATAAATGCATACAAATATGCAGGACAGTAATGTGCCGTAAATGATTTAGCCAATTACCTGCTGCATATTACTGCCATCCAAATTTGGACAGATGTCAATAGGTAATACAGCAGTGAAACCTCTGCAGCCAAGGGGCCAGGTTTTGCTGGTGCACCCCAGTCTTTTTTCACTTCTTTTTCTATTTTTTCAAAACTGCTGAAACATGTTTGACAAAAAATAACACAAGGACTGCACATATAGATTTCCTGCACCACAAACAATACAATAGGTATATACCGTAATAATTATATATAAATATGTAACAAGATTAGTAAGCTTTGAGTGTCCATTGAATACAGACCTGTATGAAGAAGAGTACCTGAAGGGCTACACCATTTCCTTTCAAACGTAATAGAGAATGGTTTAAACTCATTAAAGACTGGGCTTCTTCAGGTTGAGATCTATTTTGACATTTCCAGAGCTGATTGTTTAATTATTCACATTTCATTTATAATGGCACTTAACCCTACTTCAGCACCGTAGCTTCAAAACCCACATAAATGAAAGTATGTTGAAGTTCAAAGGGTGGGAAAATGTATGGTTATAAGCACCTTATTATAATTTTTTTTAAATGGATGAGTATGGCTTGGTTGGGCCAGGTAGAGTAGATGCAGGCATACAGATTAAGCGCTATAACCATCAGTAAACAATGCGGGTTAAGTAACACATTGACCTTTTCAATTAGATGTGATTGACTTAACTATAGTGAATATAACAATCCCATCCAATCCCTTCTCTTCATCCAGATTCAAATCATCATTTTCATAAAAATAATTTCTGGCAGACATGTACTCCACGTATTCTCTCCTGTACTTTAATATACCTTTTCCTAGCTAAACTTTTGGCTAAAGCATTAATTGTCATTAATATTTACCGTTGGTACAAGTTGTTTCATGCAATTTAAAATTGGCAAGGCTTGATCAGATGGGATAATGGAGAGAGCATCAAGAGCTAGTTGCAGAGTTGCAGTCGGTGTATCAAAATGGCAAGCCAGGACAGACGATTTTACACTCTCCAATGTGGAAAAGTTATTGAGATGCTTGAGAACAAAGTGCATGCAGACCCATTGATCATGTAGATAGCGAGCAACGATTTTACCCCATCCCTGAGAACTGGTTTCATCCACAAATCTAAAAACAAATTAATATGTTTCACCACTATGACAGATGCATGTTACTTAATTTAAGCATATCAAGATCAAAAACAGTTCACTTTGAAAAATTTCAATAATTTGAGAAGATGAAAACACGTGTTTTTTTTTTATTGCATATTTAACTACATTTTATTGTATTTTATACCAGTTTAATAATAAAAGCTACGTTTTTATCCTGCTCCTGGATGCCCTCTCACCTATAACTACTACATTTACTACATCCTTGGTGAGGAAACTAAGCACTAAGCTTTAAGGATTGAGCAATACCACATTTTATCTGAAGCGCAACAAACACCCCACTTCTACCCGATATCACTACCTCTGCCACGAAGAAAACATTGGCAGGACTGATGCAGCTATACAAAACAGCACCTAATTTTATGTTGTGTTATCGTTGCTTAGAAGTGTTTTGGTTTTTATTCACAATATTGTTCAAGATCCCAAAGAAACAGTTTCTATAAATAAGACTGTTAAAAATAAAGAAATAACAATAATGTCATAATCCCCAAAATGTGCATTACTGGTGATGTTAGAAGACTGGCATGTTAAGCCACAAACATTTGTAAGAATGGTTACTGCCGAGCATACCATTATCCGTTATGAATTTAGCTCTAAAGAATAATGAGGGTATTAATTGCATAATGTGGTTTAAAACTATTTTGTAAGTAAAATTCTGTCCCATACCTAACAAAATATGTATTATTACTATCAAGCAAAGTTTTTTTTAATATTGACCCAAAAGCACCCATGGATGTGCTGGTCCACTTCTTGAATTAACATTGTTGATTCACATCTCAGATAATGAACCTGAACTCATGTGACATTATAAACACAAAACTAATTTTTGGTAAATATAAAAAAAAAAATAATATATATATATTTTACTATAAAACATTCAATTTACTTTGACAGCAGAAAAAAAGTTATTTCAGATTTTTTCATGTCATGACTAAACCATAACAAACAAATGGCAAAATGTAGGCACTAATAACCATTTTTAGAAAAAAATTCCAATTCAACTATAGCCAAAATGTGGTTATCTTAGCCTTAACTTTGTATTTTGGTTTGCAATACACTAAAATGTAATGTTTACTGAACAAACCCAATTATTGTGAATTACAAAGCTATTTTTACTGCAGAAATACCTTTCATCATTATTTGTAGGCTTTGCAAGGACGTTATTGAGCTGTGCAGAAACCAAGAACTTGCAAAGCACATTGGCAAAATCAAAGGTCTCCAGCTGATGTTCATGAGCACTTGAAGCAATCTGGCACACCAAAGCCAAAACAGCCATACTGACCACCTTTTGGACTTGATCTGTAATATCTGGATACTTTTAAAAAGAAATATGTGTCACTGTACATCAATAACAATCATGTGTGTAGATATTAATAAATACAAATATCTGATGACATATCTACATTTCCAAAACCTATGAATTAAAAGCTGTCCTTTCTATTTCCCAAACAAATTAAAAACTACTTTGATAAACACAAATATTCCCAAGGGAATCTGGCTCATGTTAGCATGTTATCAAGCAGTGGCTGTAGATGTCTGTGATGCAAATTCATGGTGCAAATACCCCTTTCCACCACATGCCACAGGTGCTCTGTCTGGTGGCTGTGCAGACAACTAAACTCAGTGCCTCATATGTCGAACAAGCTTGAGATGGCGTGTGCATTGTGAGACGGCTCTAAATTTTGCAGGAATCAGCCATTAGAAGATGGGCAGGCTGTGGCCCCTAAATGGAAATGTTCACCACTCACCTGGCCCTCTGCAGTCTCATCACACGTGGATGTTACACTTCTGTAACACCCACCTACTGTTCACCCTTGCACCTCATCTGCCCTACATTGATTTGCCCTTCTTGTGGACACTTCCCCAAGCATGGCAAATCTACTTCATGACTTTCTTGCCAGTGTCTGACCGAAGTGATATCATGACATCATTCGCTGTGGTTGCTATGGATGAAGAGCATAAGAACCTCATATGGCATGTCTTTTCTGCTCTCCCAGTCAATCAATTTCCTCTGCATTGAATGTCTGCCGAGGAATTGAGAGACAGATGGAAAAATAAAACTATTTTTAAATAGGTTTTTCCTCCAAATCTATCAATGGAATTTCAAGCTCTTTTCAAAGAGCTAAAGTAGATTTGCCCATGACAGGTTCTCTTTAAATAACTTAAATGTATAGCAACAATACACATCTAGGCTGTGGCTCAATTAAAAAGTGCTTAGTTGGTGTTGGGGGCTCTATTGTTTGTCACAAAAACTTTTCACACTGCCAAAACAAGACAGGATGCACCCATGCTTGGATGTTGCTTTATGCCTAATCCTTTTTCATGCTGCTTATTTTCTTTAAGCCCCAAACCTCCCCATAAGCACTAAAAGAATTCATAGGCTAAAACTTACCTGTAACCCAACACTGGATGGATCTCCTTGAACAGCTTTCCACTCCTCCTTCTGGTGTCAAGGCAGACATCACATGGTCCAATCACAGAGAAGCCTATGTTTGGACCATTTATCTGGCTCAGAGCATATGAAGGGGCAGAAAAAAAAACAAAAAAAAAACAGAGCTTATAGGGAGGCAGAGAGGCCTTCACTGAAGGAAGGGAGTGGAGATAAATGCTTCCCCTTACAGGCTCTGCGTGCAGGGGAGAAGCTAATTACGTCTGTTGCAAACGTATGTACTTTTTGCAGAGAATTGAAATGTGGCGGTCCAGAACAGTGTACTGAGCTGCCAAAGTCATGTGTGCATTGAGTGTAACTAGCCTCAGAAATGGTGCACATATAAACTCCTATGAGTGGCCATGGTGGTTGCAGACATTTTTTTTATTGTCCTGTCAGCTTGATCAAGTCTAGCCATCCTCCTCTGACCTCAGACCTTCCAACTGTAATGATTTATGTAGGATAGTCTCGATTTGGGGTGTTGTCCCAGTGTTCCAATTTCATTCTCTGGTGTCCCTAGTGACACTAGGGAACTGTCACCAGCCAGCACAGTCTCGGCACATAATTAGACATATCGTAAAAACATGGTGACTATTATGAAGGATGATGTTGAATAGAAAAATATTTTTACTCAAGAACCATTGCTTTCAGGGAATTTGATATATGTTTTGGATTGTTTTGAAGGGACATTAAGCACCAAAACAATTTTAGCTTAAATAAGTGGTTTTGGTGTATATATCATGCCCCTGCAAAGTCACTATTCAATTCTCTACCATTTAGAAGTTAAGTCACCATAACAACGTAATCTAAATTACGTTTTTATGGGGTGGTTGGGGGGCCCCTGGACGCTCTCTTACCATTAAACCATTCTCGAACTGTTTAACTGATCTCCAGGTCCCCCAGGCGGCAACCGGCTTTTGGATCTCAGTTACAGAAAGCGAGCAGTGCCGCCAGGCACTGAATGCATATAGTGGTAGCTTCCCATTGATAAAAAAAAACATGCCTTTTTTTTTTAGCAATGGGGAGCTACTGATTGGCTTAGATCTGTTCAGCGGCCCTTCACGCTTCCTGTAACTGATATTCAAAAACTGGATGCTGCCTGGGGGAAATGGAGATCGGCGCTGGAGAAAACTTTTGAGGTTAAGCCACTCGAGAACGGTTAATCCCTTCAGGTAAGAGTGTTCCCAGGGACCTTCTGGCCCCATAATAACTTTATTTAGATGAAGTCGTTATGGTGACTAGAGTGTCCATTTAAATCACTGTGTTTAAGCAGCCCAAGCCTCACATCCACTGGCTGTGACTCACACAGCTTACCTACACACTTCCTCAAAAATAAGTCTAATTGTTAGACTTCCCTGAGCACATAAAGTGCTGAATGTAAGTCATTGTACCTGGTGCTCTGTTATTTGTCTGTAGCATCCTCTTGAGTTTAATAAAAAGTTAAATTAACAGAGCAGTAGATTAGAACTTCTAACAGTAAACACAGTGTGCTGTACTATCAGTGTTCTACATGGAAAAAAAAGCACTGAAATCAAAACATACTTGCTTGTCATTACAATGCTGAAGATTTTTGATTGATGCAGTCATCATAGAAAAGGCAAAGCTCCATACTGAAGGATTTATTTTCCAACCAAGTCTTAGGGATAATTTTGCGAACTCAGAAAGTATTGCAAGATATAAATCACAACGCTGTATGTCTACAATCTAAAATAAATTGACAAACATTATTTTCATCATAGTATATGTTGAAGTAAATTCCATCAAATACAGAAAGGAGATGGGCTTTAGCTCAGTATAAGGGGGTGGAGACGGGGGAGGGGCAAGCTCAGAACAGAGAAGGTATGTAATGTTGATAATTCACAAAAAGTACAAGTGACTCATGATATTAAATGTATGCTTACTAATGCAAGGAGCCTAAATAACAAAATGGGGGAACTAGAGGCAATAGCATACACTAAACAATATGACATTATAGGCATAACTGTAACATGGTGGGATGAGACATATGAGTGGGCAGTTAACTTAAATGGGTACATGTTATTTAGAAAGGATAGGAAAAACAAGAAGGGTGGTGGGGTATGTTTGTATGTCAACCATGAGTTAAAGTCAAATCTTAAAGGACAACTATAGGCACCCAGACCAGTTCAGCAGGTCCATCTAGGGTTAACCCTGCAGCTGTAAACATAGCAGTTTCAGAGAAACTGCTATGTTTAGATTAGGGTTAATCCAGCCTCTAGTGGCTGTTTCATTGCCAGCCGCTAGAGGCGCTTCCGATTTTCACAGTGAGAAGACGCTGCCATCCATAGGAAAGCATTGAGAAATGCTTTCCTATGGATTGATTGAATGCGCGTGCAGCTCTTGACGCGCATGCGCATTCAGCGGATGGCGTCGGAAGAGGGAGGTGAGTCACCAGCACCGAGGAAGCCCGGCGCTGGAGAAAGGTAAGTGTTTAACCCCTTAACCCCTCTTGAGCCTGGCGGGAGGGGGACCCTGAGTGTGGGGGGACCTATTAACACTATAGTGCCAGGAAAACGAGTGTTTTCCTGGTACTATAGTGGTCCTTTAACCCCTCAAGGACACATGACATGTGTGACATGTCATGATTCCCTTTTATTCCAGAAGTTTGGTCCTTAAGGGGTTAAGCAAGTGGAATGTGATGAGGAAATGTGGAAGCTTTGGTTGGGATATGTTATAAACCACCTAATGTTAATAATGATGAGGAACAACAGCTGTTTGAGCAAAATGAAAAAGCTGCACATCTGGGTAACACTTTAATTATTGGAGATTTTAATTACCCGGACATAAATTGGGACAGAGGGACTAGTAGCTCAGAAAAGGGAATTAGGTTTTTGAACTTGTTAAATGACACCATCATGACACAACTTGTACAAGCACCAACTAGAAAGGACGCTTGTCTGGACCTGGTTTTAATAAACAACGTTGATCTTTTGACCAACATTCAACTAGGTGAGCACTTGGGAAATAGTGATCACAATATAATGTCCTTTGAAATAAACTAAAAAAACAAAAGCACATGGAGTATACTAAAACATATACATTTTAAAAAGGCCAATTTCTATAAGTTAAGGGCAGCTTTAAAATATATTGACTGGCATAAACGCTTTAGTGAAAAGAACACTGATGATAAATGGAACATCTTCCCACAAATATTAGAAAGGTACCTTTTTCAGTATGTACCATTGGGTAATAAACATAAAAGAAACAAATTGAAACCAATGTGGCTTAGTAGATATGTAAAACAAGAGATTCAAAATAAGAAATTATTATATATCATTTTGTTCAGGAGAAACAGGGCTTTAATTTATCATTAACTATTCATATATGGAACATAATTAATTATGAATAAAATGTAAAATTTTTTTAGAAAATAAGATTTTTTTTACATTTGTATTTCTGTCTGACATTTTAGCTATGAATGTCATAATACTGATAGGTTTTACTGCAAAAAAAATGCACATATTTGTAATCAGCGATGTCTCAACAGTAAAACAGTACCCCCCCATTAAAAGAGTTTTATGGTGTTTTGGAAATGTTCCATTTTCAAATTGAAATTTGCCAGATTAGTAATGTTACCTTTGAGACGTGTGGAAGCCCAGGAATGAGAATTACCCCCATAATGGCATACAATTTGAAAAAGTAGACAACCCAAGGTATTGAAAGTGGGGTATGTTTGGTCTTTTTTAGTAGCCACTTAGTCACAAACACTAGCCAAAGTTAGCGTTCATATTTGTTTTTGTGTGAAAAAAGCAAAAAACTAATATTTGCCCAGTGTTTGTGACTAAGTGGCTGCTAAGAAAGACTGGACATACCCCACTTGCAATACCTTGGGTTGTCTACTTTTTCAAATGGTATGCCATTATGAGGGTAATTCTCATTCCTGGGCTACCACACCGTCTCAAAGGTAACATTACTAATCTGGCAAATTTCAATTTGAAAATGGAACATTTTATATTTACTTAAAATATCATCGTTGTAATACAATTTACCAGTTTGAAACACTAATATTTGAGTTCAGCGAAGTCTCTCGAGTAAAACAGTACCCCCCATGTACAGGTTTTATGGTGTCTTGGAGAGTTACAGGGTCAAATATAGTGCTTGCGAATTAAATTCTCTGCACTTTTTCCCTGTGTTGCCAGGCATGTCAATCACATTTTAATTAATCAAATCACATAATTATGTTAAAAGATTACTTAAATATACATGTACAATTTTAATATATATGCATTTATAGGTATTTAAATTCTACGTGTATACTAATGTAATTTATGTAATTATATGTATTTATCTATATATATATATATATTTGCGGTTATTTGTATTTTATATATAGATAGATATATATATAGAATGTCATTCTAAGTGTATTTTGTTACCTATATATATATATATATATATATATATATTGATAACAAAATACAGTTAGAATGAAGTTGCATATATATATATATATATTATTTATATTACATTTTGTTTCAATATTTTATTTATTTATTATTGTAATTATACAATATATGTGTATATATCTATTATATATATATTATATATATGTAACGTAATTCTAAGTGTATTTTAATACTAATATATGTACTTATATTAAAATTCAAATACACTTTGTATGACGTTACATATATTATATATATATATAAATACATTTCTTTTTTAATTTTACACATGTCTAATATTTTTTTTTAATACTTCCCACCAGGAGGGGGACTGTCTGACATTTTAGACAGTCCCCCTGCTGGCAGATCCACAGCCAGCTATAGGGGGCCATGTGATCACTCTTTGAGAGCGATCACATGGCCCCTGGGGTCTTCTTTTGCAGTGGAAGGGCTGCCTGGGCTGTCAGGCAGCTCTTCATAAGACGATCGCGGCGGAGGTAAGTATGCCGTTCTATGCCCCGCAACGGCTTTAAAGCCCATTTAAATGGGGATGGCATAGAACGCCATAACTGCGTTAAGGGGTTAACAAAGACCAGAAAAGGGCTGAAATTTTAAATAACTATTTATCTTCCGTATATACTAAGGAAGAACCCATGGCAATAGATGTGCAAATGATTGCTGCTAAAAACTTGCAGAATAATTGTAATTGGTTAACTCAAGACAAGGTGCTGCAGCAACTAAAGAAAGTGAATATAAACACAGCTCCTGGCCCTGACGGTATTCATCCAAGAGTACTTAAGGAACTCAGTGTAGAAATAAGTGAACCTCTGTTTTTAATCTTTCAAGATTCTTTTCTTTCAGGAAGTGTTCCGAAAGATTGGAGAAGGCAGATGTGGTTCCCTATATTGAGCTTGTGAGCTTAATTTCTATGGCTAGTAAAATATTTGAAAGATTATTAAGGGATAATATTCAAGAATTCCTTGAGAAGAACATGGTTATCAGCAAAAATCAACAAAAAAGGAAACAGTATAAACTGTGGCGCTAGATAGAGCTGCTAGAACACACTAAGTGGGAATAATCACAAAAAATCCCACAGGAAAGTGGATGCAAACAATAAATAATAAAACTATCTTTTATTGTTTGCATCAGCAAAAATCAGCATGGTTTTATGAAGCACAGGTCATGTCAAACGAACGTGATTGCGTTCTATGAAGAAGTAAGTAGAAGTATAGATCAGGGTGTTGCAGTGGATGTGATCTATTTGGATTTTGCTAGGGCATTTGATACAGTTCCACACAATAGATTAGTGTTCAAACTCAAAGAAATTGGTCTACATGAAAATGCTAGTTCTTGGGTAGAACATTGGCTTAAAAATAGAGTACAAAGAGTTGTCATTAATGGTACATTTTCAAGCTGGACAGAGGTGGCAAGTAGTGTCCCTCAGGGTTCTGTTCTGGGACCCGTTTTATTTAACATGTTTATACATGATCTTGAAAAAAGCATTAAACGTCATGTTTCAGTGTTTGCAGATGACACAAAACTCTGTAAAGTAATACAATGTGAGCAAGATATTACTTTGCTGCATAGGGATTTAGATAGACTAGGGGCTGGGCACTCAAATGGCAGATTAAATTTAATGCTGAAAAATGCAAAGTTATGCAATTCGGCATAAAGAATGCACAAGCAACGTATACCCTTAATGGAAGCGAAATAGGGATAACAACACACGGAAAGGACTTGGGAATTGTTATAGACAACAATTTATGCAACAATGTGCAATGTCAATCAGCAGTGGCTAAGGCCAGTAAGGTATTGTCATGCATGAAAAAGGGCATTCATTCTCGGGATGAGAATATCATTTTGTCTCTTTAGAAATCACTGGTAAGACCACATCATGAATATGCTGTGCAATTTTGGGCACCTGTTCTAAAGAAGGATATTATGGCACTAGAAAAAGTGCAGAGGCAGGCTACAAAATGAATAAAAGGAATGGAACATATCAGCTATGAAGAAAGATTAACAAATTTAAACCTCTTTAGTTTAGAAAAACATTGTCTGAGAGGGGATATGATAACATTATACAAATATATTCAGGGCCAATACAAACCATTGTGTGAAAATCTATTCACAAACCGGACTTTACATAGGACATGAGGTCATGTGTTTAGACTGGAAAAAAGAAGATTTCGTCTAAGGCAAAGGAAAGTTTTTTTTACTGTAAGAACAATAAGGATGTGGAATTCTCTGCCTGAAGAAGTGGTTTTATCAGAGTCCATACAGATGTTCAAACAGCAACTAGGTCAGGACAAAAAAACAGAACAAAAAAGTCCTGATGAGATAAACCTCATTTTTATCTCAGTTTTATCTCATCAGGACTTTTTTGTTCTGTTTTTTTTATTTATTTTATTTTATTTCTTAGGTCCAGGTAGTTGTTACTCTTAAGATTAAGTAGGAACTCCTGTTATTTCTCTATATGTACAACTGTAATCCTCTCTTCAGTCCTTATCGTTTCCACTGATGTTCTGACAGTTGTTAAATCAGCTCTTTATGATCTAGTCACACATTTAATTAATTTCTATAGGTCCATTATTATTTCATTTTTTTATTATGTAGTATATATTTGATAGATAGAGAAAGCATTACTTCTCTAAGTCTATTAGTTAGTATATACACCTCTATCTATCATGCTCATCAGCATGCTTGCTCCAATTGTTTCTGCATATATTTCTAGTTTATTTTGTATTTATGATATGCAAGCTCCTATCTTATGTATTTGGTTCCTACTAGGGGGTTTGGCACTGACTCTTCATCTTTGCATCTCACATTCCTTTGCACATCATATTTCTCGCTCCTCTTTTTTCCCCTTTCTTTCGCTCTCCTCTCTTTTCTCTTCTCTCCATGTCCCTTCCCCTTTTTCTTCAGCATCACTGTTTTTTTCACATTGTTTTTCCTTTTCACAGCAGTCTTGGTTTGTCCACATCTCATCCCCCTTTTTTTCACTGATGTATCTGTCCCTCATATGCATTACTACACTCACTTCCCTCTTTATGCTCTTCCTTTTTCTACCTCTCCACACTCATCACCCTATTCACACCTCAGTTTCCAGACACCCTTTCTTTTTCCTCCTCGTTTGTATTCCAGTTAGGGTTTTACTATAGCTCTCTCACTACACTTTGCACTCTCGTTCACCGGCGCTCACTTCAACACTTCCGTCAACAGTTTACAGTTTCCATGACTACACGCATGGACACGTCATTGCGTCATCACGCACACATCACTTCCGGGTTTTGGAGCTCCGTCCACTCACTCTCATCACCTGCACTTGGTAAGTCACTTATCATTGTTTTGTAGATTGAATATAAACTCACTCACTCATTGCCATCTTGATGTTTGGTCGAAACGTTGATCCGAATTGGCAACATTTAAATATACTTTTTCACTTTGAAAATCCTTTGAGTGCTCTCATCTCCATTATTTTATATATATATATATATATATATATATATATATATATATCCAAAAATGCTTGCACTCCTGGTAAAGATACTAATATTGCCTGGTGCTGATCCAGCACAATGATGTAGATATTCCAATAAATGGATAGCACTCCAGGGTCTTTCAGATGAAAATAAAATTTAACTGTTAATTCATGTTAAAAATAAAAAAATACATCAACGATTCGGCTCTCCTCTGGAGCCTTCTTCAGGATGACAGACATGACCTGTGTCTTTGTGTGATTTTGTGTTTCTGTATCTGTATCAGTGTTTGTATCTGTGTATCTACATGTGTGTCAGTGTGTCTATCTACACAGTGAGAAGCAGGGGAAGTCTCGAGAAGCAGGGAGAGCCTGCGGCTGAAGAGGAGCAGGTAGAGCCTGGGGCAGAGGAGAAGCAGTTAGAGCCTGAGGCAGAGGAGAAGCATGTAGAGCCTGGAGCAGAAGAGAAGCAGGGACAGCCTGAAGCAGAGGATAAGCAAGGAGGGCCTGTAGCAGAGGAGAAGCAGGGAGAGCCTGGAGCAGTGGAGAAGCAGGGAGAGCCTGGAGCAGTGGAGAAGCAGGGAGAGCCTAGAGCAGTGGAGAAGCAGGGAGAGCCTAAGACAGAGGATAAGCAGGAAGAACCTGAGGCAGAGGATAAGCAGGGAGAGCTTGGGGCAGAGGAGAAGCAGGGAGAGCCTGGGGCAGAGGAGAAGCAGGGAGAGCCTGGGGCAGAGGAGAAGCAGGGAGAGCCTGGGGCAGAGGAGAAGCAGGGAGAGCCTGGGGCAGAGGAGAAGCAGGGAGATCCTGGGGCAGAGGAGAAGCAGGGAGAGCCTGGGGCAGAGGAGAAGCAGGGAGAGCCTGGGGCAGAGGAGAAGCAGGGAGAGCCTGGGGCAGAGGAGAAGCAGGGAGAGCCTGGGGCAGAGGAGAAGCAGGGAGAGCCTGGGGCAGAGGAGAAGCAGGGAGAGCCTGGGGCAGAGGAGAAGCAGGGAGAACCTGGGGCAGAGGAGAAGCAGGGAGAGCCTGGGGCAGAGGAGAAGCAGGGAGAGCCTGGGGCAGAGGAGAAGCAGGGAGAGCCTGGGGCAGAGGAGAAGCAGGGAGAACCTGGGGCAGAGGAGAAGCAGGGAGAGCCTGGGGCAGAGGAGAAGCAGGGAGAGCCTGGGGCAGAGGAGAAGAAGGGAGAGCATGGGGCAGAGGAGAAGCAGACGGAGCCTGGGGCAGAGGAGAAGCAAACGGAGCCTGGGGCAGAGGAGAAGCAGACAGAGCCTGGGGCAGAGGAGCAGCAGACAGAGCCTGGGGCAGAAACGTAAAGCAGTCTGGGCAGAGAAAAACATATAAATTTGAAATGACAGCAACCATATTAATAACAAACATTTAGCTAATATGAGGGGTACAATTTATTGAAATGGGCTGCCAAGGGATACTCAAAAAAAGGTTGTGAACCACTGATTTAAAATAATTTACAGCTATGAGTGGCAAGCAGGGCGGGGCGGCGAAGGAGTGGAAGAGCAGACTAGCCATTTGTTGTATATAATTTAAATATTTGCTAACCAAAATTCTATCAGCCAGATTATTAACAACTACATTTCACATTAAAGGGACACTATAGTCACCCAGACCACTTCAGCTCAATGAAGTGGTGTGGGTGCCAGGTCCCCTAGGTTTTAACCCTTCAGATGTAAACATAGCAGTTTACATTGCAGGGTTAATCCAACCTCTAGTGGCTGTCTTCCTGACAGCCGCTAGAGGCACTTCCCCGGTGTTGGATGCGAAATTCGCATCCAGCGTGTAGAACCTCCATAGGAAAGCATTGAGAAATGCTTTCTTATGGACTGTTTGAATGCTCTCTTGCCGTGCATGCGCATTCTGCTCCACTCGGGAGATAACGTCGGCGGGGGATGAGAGGTCACCAGCGCAGATGGAGCCCGGTGCTGGATTAAGGTAAGTAGCTGAAGGGGTTTTAACCCCTTCAGCGCCAAGGGAGGGGGACCCTGAGGGTGGGGAGGGGGGGGCCTAAGGATGTTATAGTTTCAGGATAACGAGTTTGTTTTCTTTACACTATAGTGATCCATTAAGTACAAAATAATACAGAAGTAAACAACAGGTAAAAAAATTGTATCATTGTTATAGTAAATTAATTATCTAGTAACGTAAGAGAAAACCGGATGAAAATATTCTACATAGTTACATAGTTAGATAGCTGAAAAGAGACTTCTGAATCTCAGTCCGTACCTTAAAGCTGCAGTGTTCAACTTAAATGGCCTTTTTGCAGGGATGGATATAAAATGTTAAAGCTGCAGTGTTTAAAATAAATGGCCTTGTTGCAGGGATTCATGTAAAATTGGGCCTTAAGCTGCGGTGTGCAAATTAAATGGCCTTGTTGCAGGAATGGATGTAAATTGGGCCTTAAAGCTGTATGTTTACACTTAAAAAGAGCAAAATGAATAAGGTGTTGCAAGAACAATGTTTAAAGTGCAAGTGTGTTAAACTTCACTGTAATGTGTCTCTGATCCATACCTGCAAAAAAATTCTGGTAAATAGATTTTCAATTAAATAGCAATAAATAGGTGTGCAACATAAATTATCTATCCTAATCCATAAAACATTGTCAAATGCCTTAAAAGTATAACATACATATATAATAATAATAATAATAATAGTATGTCACAGGCTTCAGAACAAGGTGAGGAAATATCGGAAAATATTTACTATTACTACTAGGCTCATTTTCAAGGCCAAGAGCAGCTTATTATTTCATGTTTTGCAGAAACCCACTGTATCATAAGATGCCCAGTGGTGATTAACTATCTTGTTGATTTTGGATGGTAAAAAGGGTAACAATATAGCCACGGAATTAAACACTACTGCCTTGTTCTCCAATCTATTGGTCCCACTGTTAAAAGACAAGACAATAGGCCCCATAAATAGTCTAGTTCTCGACATAGAACTGGACTCTACTTTAATGCAGTCCTATTGCCCTAGAAAAAAATCCAGCAAATCCGGGTAGACTTAGACAGGTTCCTTGCTCAAGATTCCTGTTCACGCAGGGACCCACAGACCCTCCACCCCTAGGGTTGTTCATTATTTTAAGGCTACTCTGCCTATTGCCAGGTCTTCCTGATGACAACAGTACAGTCACACTCGATCTCCAATTCTGGAATGTTTAAGCCATGTGGCACGAGTTACTAAATTGTAATGGCAAGACTATGTTTATCCTCCCACAGACAGACCAGTCCCCAGTCATTTGATTGAATGCAGGAGTCCATACTGGCTTTGCAGCTATATTTGTTGACGTGGTTTAGAAACATGTGGCCTTGAGACCGTTAACCTACCATTATTTAACCCCTTAGTGACCAGACCGCTTTTCAATTTTCTTACCGTTAAGGACCAGGGCTATTTTTACATTTCACTCCACTATGGAGGGCCCAGACTTGGTTCCCCACCCTCCTAGAACTATCAATAGACTACCCCATCCTACTACCTCGCTCCTTGCGGGTCCTCAGGAACCCAACCGGTGATTACCATCCACTCGCCCTACAGAGCCATCTTCAACTGGTAGCTTGGACAGTTTCAGGGGAGCCTGGCATGTCGCGGGACTTTCACGCACTGCTCAGACACTCCTGTGGGATTCGTGGGCTCCAGGAACCAGACGAACCTATCTCTCCGCATGGCGGATTTGGGTCAGCTGGTGTCTGGAAAGGGACCTCGATCCCGTTTCAACACCTCTTTCATCAATTTTAAATTTCTTATCATCCCTCTTCGATAAAGGTAAATCATACCGATCGATTAATATTTTTCGCTCCGCCATTTCGGCGGCCCATGACACTATTGATAATTCCTTGGTTGGGAAACACCCTTCCGTGTGCATGCTCCTACGGGGCATACGTTTGACGAGGCCACCTGCTGCTAAGTACTCTAACTTCTGGGATATTTCTAAGGTTTTCACACTGTTGGATTCCTGGCCTTCTAACTAGGCCTTATCCCTACGCCAACTCTCTGCAAAATTGGCCCTGCTCCTGTGTCTGGTGTCCTTCCGCAGAGTTTCAGACGTTCAGGCTTTTGACTCTCATGCTGTGACCTTTGCGCCAGACGGTGTCAGATTTAATATTACTAGACGCACTAACTCCTTCTCAGTATTTTATCCATACTTTCCTGACAGACCGTCTCTCTGTGTCGCCCTGTGTACCCGTTGTTACATTGAGAACATTATCTCTCTACGTTCCCCTACTGGACCTCTTTTTGTCTCTTACGTTAGACCTCACAAACCGGTCTCTCCCCCCACGATCGCACGCTGGATAAGATGGTTTCTTACCCAAGCAGGAATTGATCAATCATTCGGTGCCCACTCCGTTAGAGGAGCAGCCGCATCCTCTGCCTTTCGTGCAGGCAGCTCGTTGGCGGATATTTTATCCTCCGCAGATTGGTCAAGGGAATCTACCTTTCAAACTTTTTATTTTAAACCTACATCACACGCGGCCTGTATTTTTATTCGAGAGCCTTAAAACAGCAAATATGAAGCCTCCTGTCTTGCCATAAAAATAGGGATTATTCTAGTTTACAGTGAACGAATAATCTAAATGTTATTAAAGACAGGAGGCGAATATTTTCCCTCCCTTCGTTCACTCTGGAACCCACCCTTAGGGTAAGTCTCCTTTTCTATTACTATTGCATGTACATCTTCTTGCAATTTGATTGTTGTAGGTATACGGTTTTTTGTTAACCTAGTAAGATTTAGCCCTACATCGCACTTATCATTATGGCCTTTCAATCCTACCAGATAATCGGAGCTATCACTTAAGTGCGTACTTAAGACCATACTTTCACGAGATTTCTCTTCTTCTCTCCTAGTGTGAAAATCTCACTTGGATCTACTCGACAGCACGTTTATGATGTAGAATTATTAAAAAATCTTATTGTACTTATATTGAATTGCTGCTCTAACTCTGTATTAACCTGATACTGTGACAAACCCTCCATTTTGTCCTCATAACCTGACTTCTCCATATGAAAACTACATTACATGACAGTATTTCTCAGCACATCTAATACAATAGACAAAGACTGTATTCTCCATAAGGATATGACTAACCCAGGAACTGTTGAGTTTCCCCTAACTCGCAACATAGTATAATTTAAAGGCCATGAGAACACAGTAGTAATGAAATGTTCTATTCATAAGAGACCTTGCACCTAACCACGAGATCTGACATCACCGACCGAGTAAAATGACGCTCAAGACCCCCTTGTCCCCACCCGTGTCTAGAATAATACCACCTCCTGGTGGGTGGACACGGAACTAACCACTTAGTTTTTGATCCAATTAATTATATTGATAGGTGGACATTAATCCAGACACTTAACAATTAATCCAATTAATGATGTTTATTCACTGATATCTTGATAATCAATGATGACGAAAATGTCTCTTAAAAGGGCCTGCGCGCCCTCTGATTCTTCACTTGCCAATAAATTTCCTCGAAGTTATTTTAACCTGAACTCCGTGTGTCAGACTGAATTACTTCAGCGTATATACGCAATTCAATTCTCTTTAATTTGGACAGGAACAGATAGACACTTAAACATTTTGGTTTACTGAAAAAGTACCATAACAACTTTGGCGCCCAAACAGGGACTCCGGGCTATGTCTGGCCGGTGAGCCGTCCTAAGGAAGACAAGGGTGGACGGAGGAATCCAGGGGGAAGGAAAGGAGATTGATCACCTCCAGGTACACGGTAGAGACTTCTGCAGAGCCACCGGTATGTTCCGGCCCCTTTGATTGACCCGTCCACGTGTCTGTGACTGCTTCCCGGGAGGACATCAAAGACAGGTAATATCTTGCCCGGAGTCTTATTACCCATTTGTTACCTGCATTTAGTCTATCTGTTGCCTGGGTGTGTCTAGTTTGGTTGCCCGGGCTGAATGTTTATTTGTTTCCCCTTTTTGGGATAAAAGGGGGGTGGACCTGCAGGGGTTTTGCCTGGGGTTCTCTGTTTTGACTGTTTGTCTGTTTCCCCTTTTGGGATAAAGGGGGGGGTGGACCCGGGGGATTTGCCTGGAGTCCTGTTGCCTGTTTTACTCCTTTTAGGAGCCACGTGTTTGTGGCTGTAAGGAAAAAGGGGGGTTGACCTGTGGAAGTTTCTTGGGGGTCTTCTTTGCCTGTTTACTTCTTTTAGGAGCCTCGTGGCTGTGGCTGTATGGAAAAAGAAGTTTGTGGAACTGTGGGATCTGTGTAGAATCATAGTTTCCTGTGATCCAATTTTGTGTCACTCTGATAGCCTAGCTAGCTTCACTGTGCGCTTTCGGACCCTCCGGCTCTAGTTGAGTTGGGGACGTCCTGACCCGGACCCTTCGGCTCTAGTTGAGTTGAAGGTCCACTGATTATTTAATTGTGGTAGGAGACTTAGCCTTGTGGCAGGGGACTCAGTTTCCTGGGGGGATTCAGGCAGGCATTGCTTGTTTTCCGCATCACGTGGTAGTGAGACTTATAAAGTGGGTTTTATAGGGGCACTACGAGGGTGAGGGTAGCGCGGCCACTTTTATGTGGACTGCTGTAACGAGGGAGGCCAGACAGGATTCAGGTATGGTTGCTGTTTCCTGTGGCCGCTGGTAGTGAGACTTGAGGAAGTCATTCTCCGAGCGGGGACACTACGAGGTTGAGAAAGGTGACTTTGGAGTAAGCACATGTAGAAGGAAAGGGATTACTGTTGATTTCATTTGAACTGTGATGCATGCACTGTATTTCATTTGTATTGTTGTCTTGTTTGCTTAATTAGGAGTCTTCCAAACTCCTGTGTCTGTCTCTAAGGATTTTCCCTTACCTTTTACCTTTTCTACACTTCCTGTACTATTATACTATCCACTCCCATTCCTCTTATAAGAGAAGTGATTGGTCACACACTTCTCACCTCGCTCCAATCCGTGTCTACCACCCCGGGTAGGCGGATTCAGTGACTAGTCTACGTTTTGGGAAGACGCACCTGAGAAGGGCCCACGATTCTCGGGTGGCAGTCGAGCATTGTAGACGTTCCTGTTCAATTTTCCTTGTCTTTCCCTATATCTGGGACGCTGGTGTAGGGGAAAATGGATTATGGGGCAGGATTTAAGTAAGCCCAGTAAGGGCTGGTTAGCATGTGATTTAGTTGATGACAGAGAGGGTGAGGAGATGGTTAAAGGTGTTGAAAAGATTGCAAAAGTTTGTAAAATTGCTGTGCCGACATGTGGTAGATTACAACCAGAAAGTTGGCGTAGATTGTTGATGGAGAAGAAAGGCAAGCTTGCAAATTATGATTTATTAAAAACAGCTGAAGCATGGTACAGAGTAGCGAAGGCTATTCAGCAAGAAGGTTGGGTTGAGGAAGAAATAATTCACAAGGGTGTGAAAATGTTTGTGTACCATAATAATTATGTTACTGGGGCTCTTCCTCAGCCAGCGCCCCAAAATGGCGCCCGGGGGATGTCTATCCCAAAGATCCAGTCAGTAATGGGAGATTGCCAGCTGACTATGTATCCCACTCCCAATCCTCCCAATCCCCATCCCGTCACCTCTCCCGTTTGCCCGGTCCTAAATTCTGATGGATCCTACTTTTCCCCTTCTCCCTCCCTAACATTCCCATCATCCTCATCCATCCCCAAGCCACCTTCTGAGTCTAATGCTAACATCTCATCTGCCATTCCTTCCTCACACTTTGTCTCCGTAGACAATCCTACCCTCCCATCTGCATCTGCCCAGTTCACTAACCCCATCTCTCCTGCCACTGTCAATCTTGCTGATCCCACTCCGGCTCCTCCTTCTTCACCCGCCTCTACTGACTCTTCTCCACCCTCTCCCTCGCCCGCCCCGACCACAGCCCAGGTTCCCACCCCCTCTGCTAATCCCTACCCAACCTTCCTGCCCACTCCAGGTTCCGCCCCAACCCCCACCCAAATGGCCTGGCCATACCCCTTCCCATACCCCTATCCTCACTGGCCATACCCCTTTCCCCAAGTCACTCCCCAGGTTCCGGTCATGCCCAGTCCGGTTCAGTCTGCCCCGGATGTGCCCACATCCAACATGGCCGCCACATCTTCCCTTAACCCCAATGCAACTTCCTTCCCCGCCTCCAATATGGCGGCCCCCAGCCATTCAGCACCCCTGATGCCGGTGCTTCCCGGTGATTACCGGCCCCAAGGTTATGACCCAATGGCAACTCCCGTCTCCGGAGCTCCCTCCTATCCCCCGGCCCTGTCTCCTCAGGTGTTCCCCTCACGCAGAAGGTCCCAGATAATAGAGCTAGAGGAGGAAGAGGATGACAGGCTGTCCCAGGGTTCAATGGAGGCTGCGAGAGCCCACCGTTCTATTGAAGATCCCTTCGGCCATCAGGGTCGGGGAGAACAGGCCCCTCCTAAATATGTCGCTTTTAACCCCACACAAGCTAGTGCTTTAATGAAATCTCTCCCTGACCCAGAGAAGCAGCCTATGCCTTTTTACCGAGGGATAGTTCAGATACAAAAGACTTATTCTGCCGCCTGGCGTGACCTACTGAGCATTTGTGCTATTAAAGCAGGGGATGCATATTGGCCCAGCATGGCCCGCCACCTCAGTACAGATCTGCTTACAAGTGATGTTGATTACCCCTCCGGAGTAACCTTTTGCAATCAATTAAGAGATTGGGCTAAGGATAAACTTGCAGATCAAGCTGCTGGCCTTACTGATGTTGTGCAAGACAAAGGAGAATCAGTGGAAAGGTTTCATGCAAGACTATATCAAATGTTTACAGATTTGGGATTTGATCTCACTGACAAAATTCATTCACAAATGCTATCAGGTGCGTTTGTCCAAGGTGTTAAAGATTCCATACGCAAGGGAATCATTGCTGCACGCCCTGAATACAAGGTTGTTCCCCTAGATACGTTACTCCTAGTTGCTAGAGGTTTGGAATCTGCCCAAACCCCCAGAAGACCCAATCCAGCTCCTCTCATGGTGGCCCGTGCCACCCCCATCACCCCTGGCACCAAGGGTGTCAAGTTAGAGGACGTAACATGTTTTAATTGTGGGGCTAAGGGACACTACAGAAGTGACTGTCCAGAACCCAAAAGGGAACCGGGGGAGCCCAAAAAGATTCCCACAGGGGAGCCCAAAAAGTTTCCCAAGCCTGCCCCGGCCCCTAAGGCCGAGAAAACGGTTCCAATTGTTGAGGAACCAGATGATGATTAGGAAATTGGCAAACCTGTGTCATTAACCCCTGTCATGGCAGTGTCTACAGGGGATAAAGGGGGGGGGGGCACTTGCCACAGTGACTTTACCCATTGAAGGCCAACCTACCACATTTCTTATTGACACAGGCGCAGCCCGAAGTGTTCTCAGAGAACAAGACCTGCCAGACCCATCTTTCTTGTCAAGTATTGATGTCTCCTGTGTTGGAGTGGATGGCCAACCGAGACACAGTCCTCTAACAACCCCTCTGCGGGTTGGCACAAGCTTACTTGCTCGTTTTGTAGTTTCCTCCACATGCCCAATTAACCTGTTAGGCGCTGATGTCCTCTCACGCCTGCAGGCATCTATAACCTTCACTCCAGATGGACAGGTAGAAATGTTTACACCTCTATCTGTTTCTGACACTTCAGCCCTGTGCTCCTTACCTTTGATGCTGCAATTAGAAAAACCCAATGAGGAAGCAGCAGAACCTAGGTCCAATTTCCCAGATGAGTTAAAAACTCAGGTGCCTGCTAAGTTATGGTCCTCAGGCCCAGAGGATATAGGTCATCTAAATGTCCCACCTGTGGTGGTTAAGCTTATTCCAGGAGCTAAGTTACCAAGGAAACCACAATATCCTCTAAAACCAGCACAGGCTGCAGCCATTTCTACTCACATCAAAGCGCTCCTGGAAAAGGGTGCTTTAGTGGAGTGTAAATCAGAATGTAATACTCCATTATTTCCTGTGAAGAAGAAGACTCTAAAAGGTGAGCCAGTAAAGTACAGGATGGTTCAGGATCTCCGTGCGGTCAATGAAGCCACTGTCCTGGATACCCCTCTTGTACCAAACCCCCATACCCTGCTCTCTGGCGTCCCACCTTCTGCAAAGTATTTCACAGTCATTGACCTAGCCAATGCTTTTTTCAGTGTTCCACTAGATCCATCCTGTCAATACCTGTTCGCTTTCACCCATGAAATGCAACAATATACATGGACTGTCATGCCCCAAGGGGCACAAAATTCTCCAAGTCAATTTGCCAAAGCCATGTGTACTATTCTTGACCCATGGCAAGCTGAACACCCAGAAGTTGTTTTACTCCAGTATGTGGATGATTTGCTGCTCTGTGGAGATGATATACCCACTACTGAAAAGTGTTCAATTAGTCTGCTTTGCTATTTGGCAGAACAAGGATGTAAAGCTTCACTTCTCAAGCTGCAGTTCTGTCAACCTTCTGTGATTTTCCTTGGACATTGCCTATCTCAAGGTACCAGACATCTCACTCGGGACCGAGTCAGAGCAATTCTGGACATTCAACCCCCAAGGACTTCAAAATCTCTTCATGCCTTCTTAGGCCTCATTTCCTACTGCAGAGCATGGATCCCAGAGGCCTCTCTGCTTATGCAACCTCTCTACGATGCACTCAAGTCAGATCCATTCGGCCTGACCAACGAAGCTCTGGACAATTTCAAATCTCTTAAACGTGCCATTGTCTCTGCTCCTGCCTTGGGCCTACCAGACTATACCAAGCCTTTCAAATTATTTGTCTCTGAAAGACTAGGCCATGCTACAGGAGTTCTTACCCAAACTAATGACTTAAAAGGCCGCCAGAGGCCTATTGGATACTTTTCATGCCAACTGGACATTGTGGCTAGAGGGACCCCTTCCTGCCTTAGGGCTGTTTTTGCTGCAAGAGAACTCATTGAAAGAACTTCAGACCTGGTCCTTGGCCACCCGTTGGTTGTTTTGGCCCCTCATGACATCTCTGCCATTATCAACCAAGTCCAGCTCAAGCACGTGTCTCCCGCTAGACACCTACGTCTGCAATGTCATCTTCTTCTGCCTGACAACATTTCTATACAAAGGTGTCAAGTTCTTAACCCATCCACTCTTCTTCCACTCCCTGAGGGGGGTATCTACTATGGGTTTGTCACAGATGAAACCTACATCTACCTTCTCTGTGGATGTATCAAGAAAATGCATCCACATTTAACTTTTCACGAGGACAAGACACCTCTCTGTGAAGGTCCAGATTACGCCTTCTGTACCATGTGGTACAAGCCAGACATTACTCCTGAACCTTGCTATGAAGATGAGCTCTACCACTGGTTTGAAGTAAAGCTCACTGCCCAAGATTTCTATTGTGACTCGGAAGGCAACAGCATGGTCCTGATCCAACTGCCCCCAGAACTCAATTACCTATACCGTCATTGGGATACTGCTATTCCACATATTCCTGTTACCAAGTTGAAGACAAGATCATGGAATGACCTTGGGCCCATGGCAAAATTATGGGCCACCATGGATGAATCACAACTACAGGAAAATGGCATTGCCAAATACCCAGCAACTGACCTTCTTGAAGCATGGCCACGCCATTTCCTGGAAAAGGAATTTAAAGACCTAGTTATAACAAATGACTATGACCCAGAAACTCCTCATGACTGTTTCGAACAGATGAAAATGGAAACAGTACACTTACCAACTGTGCATGAGAATCCATTACCGGATCCGGATTTTACTCTGTTTGTGGATGGTTCAAGGTATGCTGATGAAGAAGGAAAATACCACACAGGATATGCCGTAACCACAACAGAGGAAGTTCTCAAGTCATCACCTCTACCGCCAGCAATGTCTGCGCAAGAAGCTGAATTGCAAGCCCTGACTTCAGCATGCAAGATTTCCAAGGGAAAGCGTGCCAACATCTATACAGATTCAAGATATGCTCTGGGTGTGGCACATGACTTCGGCCTCATTTGGAAGACAAGAGGATTTCTTACCACTGCCGGTACACCAGTCAAACACAGCTCTGCAATCAAGGAACTAATGGATGCCCTCCTACTCCCTGAAGAAGTGGCCGTTTTGAAAGTAAAGGCACATGGGAAATTGGATTCAGATGAAGCAAAGGGCAACCATTTAGCTGATCAGGCTGCTAAGCAAGCGGCCAGAGATTTGCAGGAAGTGGATGAAGAAGTGTCCGGTCAAGAAGAAGAAGTTCCTATCTTTACCTTACAAACTCTTCCTACTGACCTAAGAATTCTACGAGAACAACAAGCTATAATTACCCCTGAAGAAATCCAGAAATGGAAGAAGAAAGGAGCTGTCCTAAAGGACGGAATTTACTACAACAATTCTAAATTTTGCCTTCCAAGAAACTTATACCCAGCAGTTGTCCAATGGGCCCATGGGCCTGCACATCTGTCAAAAGACCTAATGGCCGCCCTCATTCAAAAATATTATGAAGCACCTGGAATCACAACCCTGATCAACAGCTTCTGCAAGGCCTGTGTCATTTGTGCAAAATGTAATCCAGGAAGACCAATCAAGGTGCCTACAAAGCACCTAGCAAAACCCATGTACCCATTCCAGAGAATTCAAATTGATCACATCCAAATGCCCAAGAGTGGGTCTCATGAATATGCACTAGTAATGGTGGATATGTTCTCAGGCTGGCCAGAAGCCTACCCTGTGGCCAATATCACTGCAAAAACAACCGCAAGACGCCTACTTACAGACATTGTATGTAGATTTGGACTTCCAGAAGTCATTGAAAGTGATCAAGGCCCAGCCTTTACAGCAACAGTGACTAAAGAAATTTGGACTGCTCTGGGAGTGACCCTAGCCTTCCACACCCCTTACCACCCACAAAGTAGTGGTAAAGTAGAGCGCATGAATGGCACTCTAAAAGCCAGAATGTTAAAAATGTCACAAGAAACAAAAATGCCCTGGCCAGAAAGCCTGTCAATAGCTTTGTTCAGCGTTAGGCACACACCTAGAGGGAAACACTCGTTATCCCCATATGAAATTCTATTTGGGACAGCACCCAGGCTAGGTTGTTATTATCCACAGCAGTTACAGCTTCAATCAGATGTTTTAGTAGACTATGTAACTGAACTTGCAAGTGCCTTGAACAAAATACATGCCCAAGTTTTCTCTTCAATTCCAGATCCTGATTTGAACACAGGTACCCATAACCTGCTTCCCGGAGATTGGGTTCTGGTTAAGAAGTTCGTGCGGAAAAGCACCCTGGAACCAAGATTTGACGGGCCATTCCAAGTTCTCCTGATCACCGCAACTTCCGTCAAATTGGCCGGCAGGCCACATTGGATCCACGCTTCCCACTGCAAGAAGTCTCCTGCCCCAGAGGAAGCAGATACCGCACAACCATGTACCTCTGGTACATTGTCTCCTTAATTAGTTTAATTAAGGCCCAGCAAGTAGCCATCACTAAAGATGCTAGTGGGTACACCTTCTGGTATAATTCATCATGTACCCGTGTGGCTACCTATACCTTTGATTATTGTGACATCGTAGAATGCCCATTCTCTACAACACAAATCCAGAATATCTATAGAGATATCCCTCATGTAAAAGATCCATATGTTTGTGTAGTTGACAAACAATGGGGGCACAATTGTGGCCATTGGGGGGCGGCGGGATGGAATGCCGGGCCTTCCTGGGGCTACAAGCCAAAAAGTGCCTTATCTAAAGTAGATGATCATGGTAGGTCCCTCCTTCAAAGAATGACTCTGAGAAAGCCTGGAGGAGGCACACCAATGAAATTAATTCTTAATGTTGAGCATCCAAGCCCAACAGATGCAGACCAGTATGTATTAGGAATGTACTGGAAAAAGGGTTCCTATACTAAATTAGGGCATTTCTACCTTAAAGATATGTGTAATTCCCCTGAGTGGCAAGGAGCTACTCACATGGTCACAAACCCATTAAAACCACACATCCAGTCCTTTAAGGACATGATGGCCATTGCTAACCCCACCTTTGAAGATACCATGGCCGCTGAAACAGGTTTTAATGATGTTAACCTATGGTTAGAATGGATGAAATATAATGCCAACAAACATAACCGAACCGCATGCTATGTGTGTGGTGGTGCCCGGCCTCATCTGGGCACTGTACCTTTAACCCTGCCAGTAGATGAAGAAAATTGTATTTTAAGTCTTTTTGCCTACCAATATAATTTCAACAGGTCTCTATGTCAAGCATGGACAGCGGAGTATCCTCTTATAGCCAAAAATGTAAGACCTCCTCATGGTGTTACCGTATATAAAGGTAATTACACTTGCTATGTCAAACATGATGGGATTGGTAAATTTGTGGGTAACTTTCCCGCAGGTTATTGTACTACATATAGAACTGTTCCTGTACGTTTGCTGCAGCAGCACATTAGGTCACTGGGAGATATTTACTGGTTGTGTGGGGATTTACAGCTAAGATCCAGAATGGACACAGAGTGGTGGGGGGAGTGTACATTGGCCAAGGCCATTATGCCTATACACATTATTTCTGACACACACACCAACACCCATGAGTCCAGCCACACTAAGGCTAAGCGTGAAGCCCCAGTAAAAGGAAGTTTTGACCCTCACATTTACATTGATGCCATTGGGGTGCCTAGGGGGGTACCCAATGAATTTAAAGCGAGAGATGAAGTTGCTGCAGGATTTGAATCAATTTTTACCATAGTTACCGCAAACAAGAACTTAAACTGGATAAACTACATTTATTACAATCAACAGCGTTTCGTTAATTACACCAGAGATGCCCTCCAGGGATTAGCCGAACAGTTGCAGGCAACATCCCAAATGGCCTTCCAAAATAGAATAGCCCTGGATATGATCCTAGCCGAAAAAGGAGGGGTATGTAAAATTTTGCCCGACACCATGACATGTTGTACCTACATCCCAGAAAACACAGGTCCTAATGGTAAAGTTACATTAGCCATAGCAAAATTAAATGACCTCTCAGAAGAATTAAAAAGGAATTCTGGGATAAAAGATCCCTGGGACAGATGGTTTGGTTGGATGACGGGTTGGAAAAAGGCTTTAATGCATATTGGTATGGCAATACTAATTTCTCTTTTTATCTTTGCTCTTCTCTTTTGTTGTGTCTTCCCCTGTCTGAGGAAAGCTCTCACGAAGACTGTTGACCAAGCGGCACCCACTTTCACACTTCTTGATGTTGATGACCAAGATTTCCAGGATCTCAACTCACCCTGTTTGCCGCTGCAATCTATCCCTTTTGATGATAAAGTGCGAGAGTTCTAGGAAGGGACCACCTTAGGGACAGCATCTGTCAGTGAATGGTAAAGGCCCCGTGTGGAGAAGCGGTGGGTTAGCTGCCGTGGGACACCCATGGGTGTGAAGTGTTCGAGAGCCATACTGACAGATGAGTTAGCCTAGTAGGGTCAGAAAATAGGGACAGACTTGCACTTTGCATTAACACCTAGCTAGCGGCCACGGGGTTTCTGTGCCTTTGGGCTAACACGTCTTCCGGTATTAACAAATAAAGTTTTTATCTCTTAGAATTTAACATTTCATAGGGGGGACTGATGTAGAATTATTAAAAAATCTTATTGTACTTATATTGAATTGCTGCTCTAACTCTGTATTAACCTGATACTGTGACAAATCCTCCATTTTGTCCTCATAACCTGACTTCTCCATATGAAAACTACATTACATGACAGTATTTCTCAGCACATCTAATACAATAGACAAAGACTGTATTCTCCATAAGGATATGACTAACCCAGGAACTGTTGAGTTTCCCCTAACTCGCAACATAGTATAATTTAAAGGCCATGAGAACACAGTAGTAATGAAATGTTCTATTCATAAGAGACCTTGCACCTAACCACGAGATCTGACATCACCGACCGAGTAAAATGACGCTCAAGACCCCCTTGTCCCCACCCGTGTCTAGAATAATACCACCTCCTGGTGGGTGGACACGGAACTAACCACTTAGTTTTTGATCCAATTAATTATATTGATAGGTGGACACTAATCCAGACACTTAACAATTAATCCAATTAATGATGTTTATTCACTGATATCTTGATAATTAATGATGACGAAAATGTCTCTTAAAAGGGCCTGCGCGCCCTCTGATTCTTCACTTGCCAATAAATTTCCTCGAAGTTATTTTAACCTGAACTCCGTGTGTCAGACTGAATTACTTCAGCGTATATACGCAATTCAATTCTCTTTAATTTGGACAGGAACAGATAGACACTTAAACATTTTGGTTTACTGAAAAAGTACCATAACATTTACATGGTTGACTTCTTTGCGTACACCTGAGTTATGGTTCCAGAATGTTTCCAGTTTACATGGCTGATTCTACTACTACCGCTGATCGGCATCACCAAGAAAGAGGAAGTGGGAGGAGTCTGATGACACTATATTGTTCTATGATGTGTTATGATTGGTTGAATTTTTTTACAACCTTGTTAACTACTTCTTTGCTGCTGGGAGTTACAGTAAAGAAAGATAAGCAAATATTCGCCTCCTCTCTTTAATAAAATTTAGATTATTCATTCACTGTAAGCTAGAATAATCCCTAATTACCTGCCTGGACTCAGCCTGACTGACACAGGCATAGGATGAAGGGGCTACACTCTAGGGGTCACCGGATCTGCAGTTTTCATAAACTGCAATATTTACCTTGCAGGGTTAACTCCTCCTCTAGTGGCTGTCTACTAGACAGTCACTAGAGGGCACTTCCGGGTTTATAGCACACGCTAGGTGAGGACCTCCAGCGTAGCTGAAATCCCCATAGGAAAGCATTGAAAGCTTTTTCAATGCTTTCCTATGGGGAGGTCTAATGCATTAGGTCTCCCCTGTCGCCGGCCGCACATGAGCAATAGGTCTCCCCCACCGAATGACGTCGGCGGGGGAGGAGCGAGGGTGGACCCTGAACCAGCGCCCGAGGGACATCGGCGCTGGATACAGGTAAGTCACTAAAGGGGTTTTAACCCCTTCAGCAACTTGGGGTGGGGGATGGGAGGGAGAGGGGACCTGCAGTGCCATGTAAACGGTTTGTATTTCTGGAACTGGAGAGTCCCTTTAAAGCTCCTGATACTATTTCCTAAGCTACTGTAACATGGTGGGCCTCAACTCATGTGCTCTAAGCAGTGTGGTCAACCAATACTCGTGTTAATCAAACATGTTTATGACCTACATCTAAATTCTTGTGTATTCCAAAGGAAAAAAAGTGCTTATTCCTCTCATGTCATATATACTGGCAACTCCTTTTTTTTTTTTGTAACCTTGATGACATGTTATTTTCTGCTTACCTGTTAATCTAAGCACTACAAAAATAAAGATTGACATTTTGTACTGTCAGCCCTAGAAATGGAGCTGTTCCACAAATGTTGGAAACACTGACTAGTCCTGACTGTATCAGAGAACAATGACTCTGGGATAATATATCCACAGCACATATCTTTCTGAAAATACAATCTAACAGTGCCATCTGGTGGGGTCATTCTTGGAGCATTCACCACAGAACAAACTCACCATTAACACAATTTCTATTTCAGTGTGCAGCTTAGTTGTAAAGGTGAAATAACAATTACATTATAATAAGAAATAAGCCTGTCAAAAACACTGTTTGAAATATTTACACATTTGTTCATAAAAGAAAGCTCCAAATAAACAAAGTGAATAATCAGACATTGTATTTATCTTAATACAGTCCAACAGGAGATACCTATACACGCGTTGGTAAAACTTTATGTTTTAAGAATTAAATTAAGAAATAGCGGTTTTTTTTTTTTGGCAAATGTTATTCACCTATAACATTTCACCTCAAACCGCTCTCCGATGTCCCTATACCGACATGACATATGCTGCAAATTTGGTATGATGGCATAGACCATCTCAGGTCCTAAAGGAAATTTACAATATATCCCATTAAATGACTACTCTGAAGGAAAAAAAAAAAATATTGCAATAAAAGAACACATTGAGGGATGGGGCCTGACAGCCAAGCTAGCCAGATGTGTTTGCAGAGAGCACAAACACAGCATAATATTTAGGGCCGTCTTTAACGCGGGGCAAACGGGGCAGCTGCCCCGGGCCCTTTTACTTCTAGGGGGCCCAAGGCAGCTGCCTCGTGGGCCCCACTGCCCTCAACAACTTTCTCCCCCCCCAGCCCTCCACCCATGGGCCCCCGGTGCATCCTGATCTTGGGGACACACACTAAGGAGGCCCACCGGGTGGCCCATGCAGTAAGGGCCACCCGGTGGGCGTTTGTAAGCAGGGGCCCGGTCGCACTCTGTGGCCCTTTAACAGCACGGCCGGGCCCCTTTGCTTTTTGGCAGCATGGGAGGAAGTGACTGCCGTAAGTCACTTCCTCCCAGAGAGAGCCGCGTGGGAGAGATCACACCAGAGAAGCAGAGAGGAGGAGGGCTGGTCCAGATTGCCAGTCTGCAACCCCCAACAGCCTCAGCCACCACTCTGGACACCAGGGAAGCAATCCTTCAAGGTAGGAAATGGGGAGTAGATTTAAAAGTGTGACAAGTGGTTCACATTTTTCTTGTCTGTAGTCATTGGGGTGTTTGTCATCTGCTGGTTCCCTTTCTTTTTTATATACAGTTCTGGCAATCATTCCATGGTCATTAATATATATTTCTTAGAGCAAGTCCTTTATTGTTTTAATAATATTGCCATTTTATTGCAGTGCAACCTATAAGCATCACAGATCACTTCAGGGTGAAAAGCTAATTTGCAAATTTCAGTCTGACATATTCAAGCTGGTATTACGTGTAAATTGGAATATGCTATATTTTGAGCCAAAACAGCTGATTGAAAATAATTCTCTATTTTTAATTCACTGTAATTCACTGCTTAGGATACAGATCACAATGTGTTTGCTCTTCCATTTTTATTTTATTTTTTCAGTTTGAAAGTAGATATCCTTTTCTCCATACAAGCAAAGTATTTACTGACAGTGGTTTTAACCCTTCAAGTGTCAGTGTGCTTCCTGCACAATAACAAGCAGTGCACAAAGAGTTGACATGTTTCTTTGTCACTTAGTGGTTAAGAGAAGGCCTGGTGAAACATTGCCTGGCAGGAACTTTTTGGGTATGTAATGGGCAGACTTAGTTGCAGTGGCTTCCAGCACTGAACAGGTTAATAAAAAAGATGCAAAACAGCAGCAGGGATTTCAGTTCAGATAATAAAAAGTGCAGATTAAACAACAAAACAACACATTGCCCACCCCTAGGCTTGCCATGGGGGTCTGCAATGCAAAGCGGAAATCTGGTGGCAACTAAACATTAGCATTATGAGTGTTTTTCAATGTGTTGGGCACGCCTCTGGCACTCGAGGGGTTAACTCAGGTTTACAAAATGTCTCTCTAACCATTTCCAGTATTAAAGCAAGAGCTATATGTTGCACTTAAAGGGCCACATGCTGTAAGGGACCCTCACACATCCATAAGCATCCCAAAACCAGTTTGGATTGCAGCTTCCTTGAGATTAAAGGGCCACTCTAGGCATCCAGACCACTTCAGCTTAATGAGGTGGTCTGGGTGCCTGGTCCCTCTAGGATTAACCCTTTTTTTTTTTTTATAAACATAGCAGTTTAAGAGAAACTGCTATGTTTATACTGAGGGTTAATCCAGCCTCCAGAGCCTCTAGTGGCTGTCTCATTGACAGCCACTAGAGGCGCTTGCGTGCTTCTCACTGTGAAAATCACAGTGAGAAGACGCCAGCGTCCATAGGAAAGCATTGTAAATGCTTTCCTATGAACTGGCTGAATGCGCGCGCGGCTCCTGCCGCGCATGCGCATTCAGCCGATGACGTCGCGAGGAAGGAGGAGAGGAGGAGAAAAGCTCCCCGCCCGGCGCTGGAGAAAGGTAAGTGTTTAACCCCTTCCTCTCTCCAGAGCCCAGTGGGAGGGGGACCCTGAGGGTGGGGGCACCCTCAGGGCACTATAGTGCCAGGAAAACGAGTATGTTTTCCTGGCACTATAGTGGTCCTTTAAGTATCCACAGGATCTTGGGGACACACACTAAGGAGGCCCTCCGGGTGGCCCATGCAGTAAGGGCCACCCGGTGGGCGTTTGTAAGCAGGGGCCCGGTCGCACTCTGTGGCCCCAGCACGACCGGGCCCCTTTGCTTTTTGGCAGCATGGGAGGAAGTGACTGCCATGAGTCACTTCCTCCCAGAGAGTGCCGCGTGGGAGAGACCACACTAGAGAAGCAGAGAGGAGGAGGGCTGGTCCAGATTGCCAGTCGGCAACCCTCAACAGCCTCAGCCACCACTCTGGACACCAGGGAAGCAATCCTTCAAGGTAGGAAACGGGGAGTACATTTAAAAGTGTGAATGTGTCAGTATGTCTGTCTGTGTGTCTCAGTATGTCTGACAGTGTATGTGTGTGTCAGTAGGTTGTATGTTTGTCAGTACATGTGTGTGTGTGTCAGTTTATGTGTCTGTGTGTGTCATTATGCCTGGTAATGGGTATGTCAGTATGTTTGTCAGTGTATGTCTTTGTGTGTGTGTGTCAGTATGTCTGTCAGGTTATGTGTGTGTGTCAGTATGTCTGTGTGTTTGTGTGTGTCAGTATGTCTGTCCGTGTATTTGTCTGTGTAAGTATGTATGTGAAAGGTGCGATTGCATGCCAGGGAGTGGGGATTGCCCATGGGGCCCAAGAAAATGCTTTGCCCAGGGTCCTAGTGATATCAAAGACAGCCCTGATAATATTGGCTATTATAAGCCACATTCTTAATTAAAGCAGGACAGGGGGGGGGGGGGGGAGCGATGACGTAGGATGTGAACGCTGTACGGGAGCGCACGTCCTTGCTCGCGGAGATGCTGACGCCCTAAGGGAATGAGCCTAAGGTTGACCGGGTAGTCGAGAGCGGGGACGAGAGCTGAAGCCTGAAACTGCAAACTGCTGTTTAGCCACCCTGGGGAGCGCCCTAGAGTGTGACAACTCTACATACTATTCTATATACCCACAGCCGCAGAGAGGTACAGGGGCGCCGGAGGAGCCTAGCCGAGAGGCGAGCAAGGGACGGAGTGGTGGATACTACTCAGTGCGGCCTGTGTGAGGAAGATTTGGTGAGCTGTCTTCCTCTGATTATGCCTTGAGAAGAAATGTGAGTGCTGTGTGGCGGGGTATGAAGCAGAGGGCACGGGAGTACCGTGGAAACGGTGATTTTGAGTGAATACTCGAGGGAATACCCCATAACAAGTATTTTTGAGGTACTAAGACCCACAATTTATAGTACTTGGGCATCACTCTGGAGGCATTAAAGAGGCATTACTAAAACAAATTAAGACAAGTAATATCGGCTCAATTGGCGTAATTAAGTATTTGTTTGTAAGTGGATTCCACTACTTCCAGCTGGAGGTGCTAATGGCAGGCTATAATAATATGAAGGATTAAAAAAGAAAGGCATTTGAAAAGTAAAATTTTCAAGTACAACATATACGATATATTGGCTTAAGCAGAAAAAGGGCTTATAAAAGCGAATGATACAATAACGGTGTAAGGTTTAAAGGACCAAGTGAACTTGGACTAAAGGATACAATAAGCTGCTTAGTGCAGTAAAGGATCAAGTGAACTTGGATTAAAGGATCAAGAGAAATTTTTTTTTTTTTTTTTTCAGTATGGCATCAAGGAAAGGTCAAGATAACAAACAGCTTACGAAGAGGGACAGAGAAAAGAAACAAGAAAGCAAGATAGATACGAGGCTTTCCTTTCCAGTTCCGCTGCAAACACAGAAACAGGCAGGGCCGGACTGGCCCACCGGGATACCGGGAAATTTCCCGGTGGGCCATCGGCACCTGGGGCCGGGGTGACCTGCGGCCGCAGGGAGAACTTGAAAGGCGGCCGCAGGGGAAGCTTTTCATGAGGCCGGGAGCAGGCTCTTCTGGGGGAGCAGGCTGTTCTGTCTCTGCACCCCCTCCCTCGCGCGCTAGAAAGAGACCGGGGCCGGAATATGACGTCATAGTCCGGCCCCGGTCTCATTAAGCTGCGCGCGAGGGAGGGGGAGCAGAGACAGAACAGCCTGCTCACCCAAAAGAGCCTGCTCCCGGCCTCATGAAAAGCTTCCCCTGCGGCCGCCTTTCAAGTTCTCCCTGTGGCCGCCAGCACAGCTACCAGTCTGCCCACCCACAGGTACTAAAAAATATGTATGTCAGTGGGAGTGTGTGTGTGTGTCATGCTGTGTGTGTGTGTGTTCCATGCTGTGTGTGTCTGTCTGTCTGTCATGGTGTGTGTATGTGTCTGTGTCATGCTGTGTGTGTGTGTGTCTGTATCATGCTGTGTGTGTGTCTGTCTGTATCATGCTGTGTGTGTGTCTGTCTGTATCATGCTGTGTGTGTGTCTGTCTGTGTCATGCTGTGTGTCTGTCTGTGTCATGCTGTGTGTGTCAGTCTGTGTTACGCTGTGTGTGTGTCTGTATGTGTCATGCTGTGTGTCTGTCTGTGTCGTCTGTGTCACGGTGTGTCTGTATCATGGTGTGTGTGTGTGTCTTTGTCTGTCATGGTGTGTGTGTGTGTCAGTCGTGGTGTGTGTGTGTGTGTCAGTCGTGGTGTCTGTGTGTGTGTTTTTAAAAATAGTGTTTTACTCACCTTTTTTTTTATTTTTCCAACGTCGTGCTGGTCTCTGCCTCTATGACTGAGATCATCAAGCTTGATGATCTCAGCCAATCCGCACTGACACAGGAAGCGCCTCTAGTGACCGTCTGAGTGTCTGTCACTAGAGGTGTCACTAGGAAGCAATGTAAACACTGCCTTTTCTCTGCAAAGTCAGTGTTTACATTCAAAAGCCTGCAGGGACAGGCTATAGACACCAGAACCACTACATTAAGCTGTGTGTGTGTGTGCGCCTGCTAGTGAGCTTGCTTGCATGTGTGTGTGTGTGTGTGTGTGCCTGCTAGTGAGTGAGCTTGTGTTTTTATGTCAATGAGCTTATGTATATTAGTGAAATTGTTTGTCTATGAGGCTGTGTATCAATGAGCTTGTGTGTGTCAGTGAGATTGTCTGTGTCTGCATGTGAGTATGCTTACTGTATAATTAAATGTTTTACTCTGAAAGGACCAATATATTATATTAGAAAAAGCAATATATATATATATATATATATATATATATTGCGACACTATATGGCGCAATGACTTATGGGGCTGGCATAGATTTTTTTTTCCAGGGCTGCTTTGTATCCCCAGTCCGGCCGGTGGAAACAGGAAACAGACCATCAGAGTGTTTCAGACTCCTCATCTCAATTATTTAAAGACTCAGATAATTTGTCTCCAAAGAGTATGCCTACAAAATTGTTTTCAAAAGAATATAGCTCTGAAGAATTACATATGTACCTAGAGACTTGTTTTGAACGTCAACTAGATAAGATTAAAAATGAGATCCATGAAGGCCTTATGGAATTTAAAACTGAGCTATCACAGATGGAAAAAATTTTTAAGCTGAATGAAGAAAAATTAGAATCGCTGGAATTCCAGCAAGTCTCATCAGAAGATAAAATTGCAGATCTTGAAGATCGTTCTCGACGCAATAATTTAAGAATCAGGGGAATCCCAGAATCTATTGATAATGATAAATTGCAAGACTACATAATGGAGATTTTTTTACAATTAGGCATCCAAACGACAAATCCATTAAATTTTCTTGAAAGATGCCACAGAATTATGAAAATTCAAACAAAAATCACCCGTGAAACAAAGTGATTAAAAAAAACTTAACTTATAGGTACACAGCTTCCCAAGGTTATTTCCCAGCTGATAACCGTATGGTAGAACTGTATAAGTGATAGGATATTTTAGGGATTCTGCTGGTGTACCTAAAATAGAGGATAAAACACAGTGCAAATATTGTTTGGTACTCAAAGTAATGTACTGGTATATATGCACTCACAAGTTCCAAATTGGTAAAGCGTTTTAAAGGTGCCTCCCCACGATGTAGATGGGGGGTACTGTTCAGTGTCCCTCCTCAAGTGGTAGCCAATGGGGTATCAGGGTCAGCGAGATGATCCAAAAAACTCAGACCAAATGAATACTTCCAAGGCAATTTATAAAATCAGGAGGTGTACAAAATAAATAAAAACAAATATAAATATAAACAGGTCACCGGTCCTACGCGTTTCGTCCTTGTGCAAAAGGACTTCCCCAGGGACATCTTTAGTAAAAACAGCAATGACATGTACAATGGCTGACAAGGCATCCTAAAAAACGCTAACACATAAAATCTTATATAGGGTTAATCCCTTCAAGTCATTGGTGGAATAGTGGGTGTCTTCTCTCTTCTGAGTTTCCATTTGTTACCCGGCATCTTTCTTCAGGTGTAGCTTCTTAGCCGGAGATTGCAGATCCCTCCCGTATGATTTTCTATCATTTCCGCATACGTCACGCGTTACGTTCTTATCACGTGACCCGTATGCGTTCCACACTCGAGAAAAAACATGGCAGTGCGTTCCATCGTAATAATAAGAGAATCCGCTTTTATTTACACATATTGATAGTACTCGAGAATCTAAACGAGAGGGCTGTTAAATATTGCACACAGAATACCAGTAATAATAATGAAATCATTAATATATCCTCTACATCTCGTAATATTAATGAATCAACAAAAAAACTTAAAATTGAATGCAACAACTTCCTATCCAAGTGTGCATTCAATATGATTACAAATCTATATATCACAGATTTTTATCTCTCATAACATTAATGATTTTCTTAAATACCGTATTTATCGGCGTATAACACGCACTTTTTTCCCCTGAAAATAGGGGGAAAATCGTGGGTGCGTGTTATACGCCGATATCCCATAATTACTTACCTGTCTTGAAGCGTGGGCCGGTGTTCAGCGCGCACCGCGGTACTGGAACTTCAATTTCAGGTTCCGGTTTCCGGCGGGACTGAAAGGAAGTGTGCACACTTGTGCACACTTCCTTTCAGTCCCGCCGGAAACCGGAACCTGAAATTAAAGTTCCTGTACCGCGGTGCGCGCTGTGAAGCCGGCCCAAGCTTCAAGACAGGTAAGTAATTATGGGACAAGGGAAAGTACACTATGGGAGGGGAGGGGGGGGGGGAATACTATGGGAGGGGAGGGCGGGGAGAATACTATGGGAGGGGAGGGGGGGAGAATACTATGGGAGGGGAAGGGGGGGAGAATACTATGGGAAGGGAGGGGGGGAGAATACTATGGGAGGGGAGAGGGGGGAGAATACTATGGGAGGGGAGGGGGGGAGAATACTATGGGAGGGGAGGGGGGAGAATACTATGGGAGGGGAGGGGGGGAGAATACTATGGGAGGGGAGGGGGGAGAATACTATGGGAGGGGAGGGGGGAGAATACTATGGGAGGGGAGGGAGGGGGGATACTATGGGAGGGGAGGGAGGGGGGATACTATGGGAGGGGAGGGGGGGGAGAATACTATGGGAGGGGGTGGGGGAGAATACTATGGGAGGGGAGGGGGGGAGAATACTATGGGAGGGGAGGGGGGAGAATACTATGGGAGTGGGGGAGAATACTATGGAAAGGGAGGGGACACTATGGGATGAGGGGGGAATACTATGGAAAGGGGGGGACACTATGGGATGAGGGGGGGGAATACTATGGGAGGGGGGGGAAATTTCCTGGAATTTCCTTCTAAAAATTAGGTGCGTGTTATATGCCGGTGCGTGTTATACGCCGATAAATACGGTAATTTTTGTGGTTTCTTGTAGTATGTTAAACCAATATTTAATACATTTGTGACCTGTTTATATTTATATTTGTTTTTATTTATTTTGTACACCTCCTGATTTTATGAGTGAATAAATTGCCTTGGAAGTATTCATTTGGTCTGAGTTTTTTGGATCATCTCGCTGACCCTGATACCCCATTGGCTACCACTTGAGGAGGGACACTGAACAGTACCCCCCATCTACATCGTGGGGAGGCACCTTTAAAACGCTTTACCAATTTGGAACGTGTGAGTGCATATATACCAGTACATTACTTTGAGTACCAAACAATATTTGCACTATGTTTTATCCTCTATTTTAGGTACACCAGCAGAATCCCTAAAATATCCTATCACTTATACAGAATTATGAAACCAGAATTTGTGGCCCAAAGTGAGCCCAGAGATGTGATGATTTGCTGTTCGGCATACAAAATGAAAGAACAAGTCTTAAAAGCATCAAGACTTACTAGATTGCATGATCCATATAGTAATATTATGATCTTTCCGGATATTTCATACCATACCAGGGCCAAAAGAAAACCGTTTGCAATCTATACAAAGATTCTACGACAGAAGAATATTCGATACTCCTGGCGTTATCCCTGTAAAATTATAGATTCTTATGATGCAAGGACATACTCTTTTATGGATGTTCCCACAATCTCGAGAGCAGAACTTCCCACAATCTCGAGAGCAGAACTTTGAATTGAATAATTCAGTAGATGGAGACAAAGGACGGAGGAGAGAAGATGCATAATATAAGGGATATAATCCCTTTTTTTTTTTGCGTTTTTTCCATTTCTCTCTCTTTTTCCGCCGGCCCAAGCGACAGCCAAAGAAGGAATAATAATATAAGAAAAACGATGAGAGGGAATATTGATGAAAAAAGGACACTACGCACAGAAATACTAATGTTTTGATGAAGGTCTTGAGACTAAGGTAACATGCAGGGATTCACAACTCTTGACACTTGATATATCAAATAGGCACTGGGAATTAGGGAGAAAAATGTATATAGAGGGATTCATTGTAACACAGATATAAGGTAATTGATTTTACACAAATAATTTGAAATTAGGACCAGGTAATTACTTAAACTAGGATATTTAATGTTTAGAAAGTTTGACCATTTAGGAAATATTGTTACTTAAAGGGGAGAATAATGTTTTTTTGTGTTCACAGTATTGAGAGGGTGTAAGTCAATAATGGAGGAATTGACAATCTGTTAGATTTTGTATATAATGTAATATTATTACTGAAAGAAAAAGCAATACACAATTCACTAGGACCACAAGTTACTGTTAGTGAATCACAGATAGTTTTGGAAGAGGCTGAGAAGGGGCTCTGATGATATAATCGACCTTAAATGGACAGTTCGTATATAAATATTAGATCTAAGATGAGCGAAATGACAGCTAAGTTAAACAAGGCGACTCCTTAGAACTCCAACTATAGCCATAGTATGATAATTTTTTAGGTATAATTTTTGTAATGGGGTTAGATGATAAAGCACAGATAGGAGAATCTAAGTCTATAAATGCTATATAGGAAAAAGAATGTGAACGAATAAGTGTAACTAGAGATAGGAAAATATAGATAGGTATAGTTCGCTATTTAACCCCTTAAGGACACATGACACGTGTGACACGTCATGATTCCCTTTTATTCCAAAAGTTTGGTCCTTAAGGGGTTAAGGAAAGGTTAAACACTAGTGATTATTTGATATATATATATATACCGTATATACTCGAGTATAAGACGAGTTTTTCAGCAAATTTTTTGTGCTGAAAAACCCCCACTCGTCTTATACTCGAGTCAGTTGTCTGTATTATGGCAATTTACATTGCCATAATACAGACATGGACCGGGGGCTGTCAGGAAGCTGTAATTTACCTTCACAGCAGCTCCTGTCAGCTCCCTTCTCTCTTCTCCGGTGCGTGCAGCTCCCAGGTCAGCTTCCTCTGCAACTCTCGCGAGAGCCGCTGGGTCAGAGCGTTGCCACGGGTTACCGTGGCAACGCTCCGCGCGGCCGCGAGAGTTGCAGAGGAAGCTGACCTGGGAGCTGCACGCACCGGAGAAGAGAGAAGGGAGCTGACAGGAGCTGCTGTGAAGGTAAGTTACAGCTTCCTGACAGCCCCCTCCTACAGCCCATCCACTGGACCACCAGGGAGTGAGAGCCCCCCTCCCTGGCCAGCTAACAAGCAGGGAGGGGGGACGAAAAAATAAAAATATTAATAAGAAAACAAATAATAATAAGAAAAAAAAAATTAAAATAATAACATAAAAATAATAATAGAAATAATAATAAAATTAAAAAAAAATAGTTACCTAAAAAAAAATAACATTAAAAAAAAATTAAAATAATAATTAAATAATAATTAATAAAATGCCCACCTCCACCAATGCTCTGCACTCATACACACACACTGCACTCATACACACACACACTGCACACACACTGCACTCATTATATACACACTGCATTCATACACACACTGCATTCATACACTCACACACACTGCACTCATACACACACACTGCACTCATACACACACACTGCACTCATACATACACACTGCACTCATACATACACACTGTACTGCATTCATTATACACACACTGCACTCATACACACACACTGCACTCATACACACACACTGCACTCATACACACACACTGCACTCCATTCATTATATACACACTGCACTCATACACACACTGCATACACACACACTGCATTCATATACACACTGCATTCATATACACACTGCATTAATTATATACACACACTGTAAATAAATATTCAGTTAATATAATTTTTTTAGGATCTAATTTTATTTAGAAATGTACCAGTAGCTTCTGCATTTCCCACCCTAGTCTTATACTCGAGTCAATACGTTTTCCCAGTTTTTTGGGGTAAAATTAGGGGCCTCGGCTTATATTCGGGTCGGCTTATACTCGAGTATATACGGTATATAATGATTTATTAATGGGGTTTTTTCACAGTACTAAGAATTTAGTATATATGAAGTGGTGATGGATATAGGTTAGAAATTATATTAAAAGTAATTGTTCACGTATAAATCAAGAGTAATATAATTAGTTATCAGAATTAGAAGAACACAGTATGAGAGGCATGATGCCAGAGAGGTTTGGGTGGAGGAGAGGGGGAGGAGAGGGAGACGGAAGAAGGCGCGAGGGAATAAGGTATAAAATAGATTATAATTAATAGATGGAGAAAGTTATGGTAGAGTGTTTTTTTTTTTTTTTCTCTCTTGATGCTCTGTGGCATCTAGGAATGTACACTCGACAAACCGAGGGGCAAAGGAAAATAACTGGCTGAAAAGATTTCCTAATTGGGGCAGTTCAGCATCAAAATAATGATCCTGAATAGGATCTATTTGGAGGCTCTGTGAAAGAGGGTATATCACAGGTCTATCCACACTTCCTTTAAGGGATGTCTATTTTACATTTGTTGTTTTTTGTAAATGTTTTATGGTGTTTTGTATGTTATAAGTTGACGCAGTCTGATATGAAATATAAAATTCAATTATATATGCTAGAAGAAAGATAAAGGTATCCACCCTGATGGGGACTTAGGCCTAAGTGGGCAGTATAAAAGAAACAAAGATAACAGAAGGCGGAAAGAGAGAGGAAGAAAAAACGAGAAGGAAAAGGGGAAGAAAAAAAAAGGAAAAAAGTAGGATAAGAAGTATATGATTAATGTTGTCTCAATTAATGTGCAGGGCCTAAACTCTCCACAGAAAAGGAAATTGTTATTTGAACATGTAAAAAGGGAAAATGCGCAAGTTGTAGGTATACAAGAGACTCATTGGCGTAGAGTCGAAGAGGGAAAATTTAGCTTTAAAGACTTCCCTATTTCAGTCTGCTCCTCGTTTAAAGATTAAAAAAAAGAGGGGAGTAGCCATTTTTTTTTTCATCAATATTAAATGTCTCTATAAAACATATGAAAACTGATAAGATGGGCAGATGGATTATTCTTATATGTACAATAGAAGACCAACTTTATACAATTTCTCACATCTACTCCCCGAATACTTCTCAGATCCAGTTTTTATATAAATTTTTTGCGCTATTAGATAAAATTAAGCAAGGTCGGACTATAGTTATGGGCGATTTTAACCTGGTAACGGACCCTAATTTAGATAGAAGTTCTGAAAAGACTAAAATCCCTTCGAGGAACTTTATTAATCAGGCTAAAAAAATTCGGAATATAATCCAAAATGAAGCCCTTTTCGATTGCTGGAGGATTTTTCATCCCATAGAGAAAGATTTCACATGTTTCAGTAAGACTCATTGCTCGTATTCAAGAATAGTTTTTATATTTGGAGACCGCAATCTGTTAGAAAATGTGAAATCTACGAATATAATTACGGTCACTTGGTCTGATCACACTATGGTGAAAATACAACTAAAGAATAATTTCATAAAGGAGAGACCAGATTTGAAATTAAATGACAACCTATTAATTTCTAAAACCAATAGGGAACGGATTGCAAAGGCGATAGATATGTATTGGTTGGATAATGATAATAATGAAGTGTCTGCTGCTATAAAACGGTGCGCATTTAAAAGTGTTATAAGGGGACACTTAATTAGCCTAGAAGCCCAGGCTAAGAAAAACAGGTAGGAATCTCTGTCAAGTCTACATATCGAATTAAGCGAATGTTATAAAAAAAAAAATATTGATGCACCCATAAGAACTATGTCGAATCAAATTAGGGCTATAGAAAATAAAATAAATGAAATTTTGATATCTAAAATAAATAGAAATTTACAGATTCTGAAAATAAATTATTATTATAGGGGGAACAAGGCAGATAAACTCCTCACTAATAAAGTTAAAAATCAACAAAAAAATAAATTGATTACAAAAATAAAACAGGGGAATGAAACAATATTAGACCCTAAGAATTGGAGCGGTATTTAGAGATTATTATCATAAATTATATAACCTACCGGTTATACCATCTCAAGTGGATATAAATAATTACTTTTTGAACATTCATCTTCCTAGGCTAAATGATTCTCAATTAGATCAATTGAATACAGAGATCTTACTCCAAGAAGTTATTGATTCTATTGATACTATGAAAAAAAATAAAGCGCTGGGTCCAGATGGGTTCACAGACTCTTTTTTTAAAATGTATGAGGACAGGCTGGCTCAGAGTATGGCAAATTGCTACAATTTAGCGATGAATACAGGCAAACTACCTAAAGAAATGTTGGTAGCTAATATTCTCCCTATTTTAAAAACCAATAAAAATCCAGAAGAAATAACTAATTATTGGCCAATAGCCCTATTAAATAATGACTATAAAATGTACGCCTCAATCATTGCTAAAAGTATTAAGAATATAATGTCCTCTTTGATTGCAGAAGATCAGGTGGGTTTTATACCAGGAAGGATGTCTTCCAATCATATTAGGAAGATACTAAATATATTCACAAAGATTCATGTGAATAAAACCCCATTCTTAACGATGGCCTTAGATGGAGAAAAGGCATTTGATATGGTTAGATGGAATTTTATGCAGTCAACTTTAAAAGCTTTTGGGTTTTCAGGTCAGATCCTTCCGGCAATTATGGCTTGTTACTCCTCACCATCAAGTAGGATTGTGTGTAGGTGGGGGGGACTAAGTCTGAGTGGTTTACGGTATCGAATGGCACTCGTCAGGGTTGTCCTCTTTCCCCACTACTTTATATTTTAACAGCCGAACCCTTGGCATATGAAATACGAAAAAATCCTGAAATAACAGGATTTAAAAAGAGAGCTAAAGATTTCAAGATAAGCCAATATGCTGATGATACATTGCTAACATTAACCAACCCAATCAAGTCAGTTCCAGTTGTTATGCAAGTAATTGAAAGATATAGTTGTTTGTCAAATTACAAACTTAATGTTCAAAAAACAACGGTATTATCCTTTTATATGCAAGAGGAAGATTATCAATATTTAAATGAACACTTTGCGTTTAAATGGGGAAAAAAGGGGTTTGTGTATCTTGGGATCAATATAGTGAAAGATCCAAGAGAACATCCGAGAGTGAGAGAACATAATGAAGGCTAATGTACCGTATATACTCGAGTATAAGCCGACCCGAATATAAGCCGAGGCCCCTAATTTAACCCCAAAAAACTGGGAAAACTTATTGACTCGAGTATAAGACTAGGGTGGGAAATGCAGCAGCTACTGGTAAATTTCTAAATAAAATTAGATCCTAAAAAAATTATATTAATTGAATATTTATTTACAGTGTGTGTATATAATGAATGCAGTGTGCGCGGATGAGTGCAGTGCGCGGATGAGTGCAGTGCGCGGATGAGTGCAGTGCGCGGATGAGTGCAGTGCGCGGATGAGTGCAGTGCGCGGATGAGTGCAGTGCGCGAGTGCAGTGTGTGTGTATGAGTGCAGTGTGTGTGTGTGTGTGTGTGTGTGTATGAGTGCAGTGTGTGTGCGTATATATTAATTGAATATTTATTTCCAGTATGTGTATATAATGAGTGCAGTGTGTGTGTGTATGAGTGCAGTGTGAGTGTGTGTGTGTGTGAGTGTGTGTGTGAGTGCAGTGTGTGTGTGAGTGCAGTGTGTATGAGTGCAGTGTGTGTGTGTGTATGAGTGCAGTGTGTGTGTGTGTATGAGTGCAGTGTGTGTGTGTGTGAGTGCAGTGTGTGTGTGAGTGCAGTGTGTGTGTGAGTGCAGTGTGTGTATATGAATGAAGTGTGAGTGTGTGATGCAGTGTGTGATGCAGTGTGTGTTTGTGTATGTGTTGGTGGGGGTGGGCATTTGATATATTAATTATTATTTTTATTTTATTTTTTTTATATTATTATTTTTTTTATTATTATTATTTTTTTTATTATCTTTTTTTTTTTCGTCCCCCCTCCCTGCTTGCTAGCTGGCCAGGGAGGGGGGGTCCTTCCCTGGTGGTCCAGTGTCATTGGTAGTTCAGTGGGGGGGAGAGGGGGGCTGGCAGAGCTGTACTTACCTTTCCTGCAGCTCCTGTCAGCTCCCTCCTCCTCTGCGCGGTCTGTGCAGCTCCCTCTGTCAGCTCCCAGTGTAAGTCTCGCGAGAGCCGCGGCTCTCGCGAGACTTACACTGGGAGCTGACCGAGGTGCTGAACGGACGGCGCGGAGGAGGAGAGAGCTGACAGGAGCTGCAGGAAAGGTAAGTACAGCTCTGCCAGCCCCCTCTCCCCCCAGTCTGTATTATGGCAATGCAAATTGCCATAATACAGACTATGACTCGAGTATAAGCCGAGTTGGGGTTTTTCAGCACAAAAAATGTGCTGAAAAACTCGGCTTATACTCGAGTATATACGGTAATCCCTCTGATTAGAGAATGCACTCACTCTCTAAAACAGTGGAATTCTATGCAGTTATCTTGGTGGGGTAGGGTCAATTTTATTAAGGCATATGTTTTTCCTAAGTTTATTTATTTACTGAGGACCGATCTAGCGCCCACATGGAAACACGTCCATCTTGCCGCCGGGCCCGACGACAGACTCTCCAAGTGCCGAACCGCACAGCACCACGACATCACCAAACACTCACCTTACCATCTTGCTGCTGCCTCTCTGCTCAGCACTAACGAGGGAGCCAAATCTACACTGGCACACCGCTCAGTTGGAGAGCTCACATCTGGCAACACAAATCAAGGGAACTGAGATGGCGTGGAGGCCATGACCTAGTTAATGGACTAAGTGGCTTTGCAGTTGGCGAAGAACAAGAGCGCACAGACACTTGGGACGGCGGTGCCCTTACCTGCAGAAAGGTGGACTCAGGTTTCCCAGGTTTGGCAATATGCCATTAATAGACATTAGTTAAGCAGTCTCAGGCAACAGCTACAGACCACCTAATGCACAGCTTACCCCCATTACTCAATATGCCCAATCTGCTGCCTGGTGATAAACAATGAAACCAGCCAAACTAATTACTATGCATGTTATTTACCATGTTATCTTGCCATGTTAGTAACTAGTTTCAAACATGCTATTTTCTGTTGCGGTAAACCTCAGTACCCAGCGGCTACCAACTAGCTTCAGAATTAATCTAAATCATAGTTTTGCGTGTTATGTTAATTTCTTATCTTTGACAATGTTAATGTCAGCCTACACAAAATGTCTCCCATAAGCTTATCGCCTTACCACCATAACTTGTATCAGCCTGTTTATTACTCAAATATGCCACAGTATTATGACTCATGTAATGCCTGTATATGCTATCGTGGCAAAACAAGCCTGTATGTCTAACTTTTGCACAACTAAAAATAAAGAATTACAAAATAAAAAAAAAAGAACACATTGCTGTATGGAACACTGATAGATTTTTTTTATATATAAATATATATACACACACACACACGTATATATAAACAAACACACACATATACATCTGGACAGTCAGTCTTCCAGTTAAGTAATCACTGATGATGACTTTTGCCCTCTCAAGTTTCTCAAAGAAAAGCATTGAGGATACATGGTGCATGTGTAGCTATCCTCACATTTCACCAATCCAGTGCTACCCTATGAGAAGTCAACAATTGAATTTGACACATCTCATAGAGAAGCATAGGTAATGATATTGTAAGTCAAATAGATTTAATTATTAAATCTTGTGACTGTGTATCTGCAAACCATTTGTAGGTGTTTAAACCGCAAAATATATATAGTTTGTTTCTCTCACACATCACTGTTTTAATTTGTAAGGCAGCATCAATGCCCCAAAATGATTTTATTAAGATTAAGTTATAGAGTTGGTTATATAGGTTGAAAAGAGATAGGCGTCCATCAAGTTAGCCTTTTTCACATCTGTTTTTGCTGAAAATGCAAAAAAAGGCAAAAACCAAAGCACTTTTAAAAAACAATTATTTGCCTTACACCAGTGGTTCCCAACCCAGTCCTCAAGTACCCCCTAACAGTCCAGGATTTAGGGATTACCCAGTTGTACCCAAGGGGTTTTTAGAAACTGAGAAAAAAAACACTGTGAAACTGAGAAAAAAAACACTGGACTGGTAGGCTACTTGAGAACGGAGTTGGGAACCCCTGCCTTAGACTAAATCTCCTTTCTTCTAGTCAAAATGTGTGACCTTGTGTCCTATGTATAGCCCTGTTCATGAATAGATTTCCACACGGTTTGTATATATTTGTATATCACCAAATGATGTGCCGTTTTTCTACGCTAAACAGGTTTACATTTGTTAACCTTTCTTATTAATTTTGTAGACCACCTCTGCACATGTTCTAGTGCCATAATATCCTTCTCTAGAACAGGTGTCCAAAATTGCACAGCATATTCAAGGTGTGATATTACCAGTAAATTCCAAAAAGGCAAAAGTAGATTTTTGTTGTGATAATTAATGCCCCCTTTTACTGTATACCTTACTTGGCTTAACAACTCTTGATTTACACATTGTTGTTTAGTTGTCTATATCAATTCCTAAGCCTTTCTTGTGTGTCATTATTCCTAATTACACCATAAATGGTGTAAGTTGCTTGTGCATTATTTACCCTGAAGAGCATAACTTAGCATTTATCTACATTAAATTTCATCTGCCATTTGAGTGCTTAATCCCCCAATCCATCTAAATCCATCTAAATCCCTCTGCAGCAAAGAAATATCCTGCTCACATTATATTACTTTACAGAGTTGCACCATGTGCAAAACACTGAAACATGATTTTCAATGCATACTCAAAATCATTTACAAATATGTTTAATAGAAGAGGTGGCAGAGCAGACTCCCCAAGGGACACCACATAACACTTTTTTACAACTTGAACATTTACCATTAATCCCAATTCCCTGTACTCTATCTTTAAGCCAATGTGTTACCCAAAAATAACAACCAATTTCTTTTAGTTTGAACACCAACCTATGTTGAATCACATCAAATACCTTGGCGTAACCCAAGTAGATCACATCCAATGCAAAACCCTGATCTATACTTCTACTTACTTCTTCGTAGAATGCAATTAAGTAAGTCTGACATGACCTACAGTTGTGCTTAAAAGTTTGCATATCCTGGCAGAAATTGTGAAATTTTGGCATTGATTTTGAAAATATGACTCAAACGTTGCATGACCTGGAGGAATTTTGCCAAGACGATTGGGCAGCTATACCACCTTCAATAATTAGGGGCCTTATAGACAACTATTACAAAAGACTGCACACTGTCATTGATGCTAAAGGGAGCAATACACAGTATTAAGAACTAAGATTAAGCCGACTTTTGAACAGGGGTCGTTTTTGTTGCCATGTTTTTTTTTTTTAATTGTGCCATTCTGTTATAACCTACAGTTGATCATAAATCTCATAAGAAATAAAAGAAATGTGTTTTGCCTGCTCACTCATGTTTTCTTTAAAAATGGTATATATAGGGGGGCGGAGCTTACCTGCCAAGCGAGCCAGACGCAAATGGCGAGAGCTCCCACATCAGATGCCCTGATTCCGGCCACAGCGCCCGACCACCAGATCGTGCCGGCAGCGGACACCGCTCTTCATACCCGGAAGGGGATGCTGAGTCCAAGGATACCCGTTTTGGGGCTCCCTGCCGCTGAACTGCCCGCACCGCAACCTGCGGCCTGCACGGGTGGGAGCCGCGGAGAGACGGCCGCTCTCCCGGTTCTCGGGTCAAAGAGGGGACACTTGCATATCGCTCCCCCCCCCCTTAATGGACCGGCGGGGGATATCCCGGTCCCCGCCAAAAGGGGAAGCTGCAAGTCGAGGCATCAAGGCAGACACCGTTGCACTCCCCAGCGGAATCAAAGCAGCCAAGCCCAAGATGGCGGACAGGCCTAGCTTCAATACACGTGGCCTTACACAGCCGCAACATAGCAGGAAAAGCCCCACAGCGGAAAAGACGAGGATGGCGAGGCCCGAAGCAAGCAGCACCCAGGCCACTCCACCCGGACACTTACAGGAGTTTTCTGACCGGCTTTGCACCAGCCTATGGTCAAGACTCGGATATAAAAGCCGACCCTTCAAGCGAGCAGTCCGGGCGGTAGCGGCATGGATCCGACCAGCCACCCGAGGGCAACTATCTGCATACCCACAGCGAGCCCCCAAAGCGGCCTCCAGAAGGAGACAAAGCCAGAAAACAAAACGGCAGGTAGCGATAACCTGCCCCTTAAGCGATAGCACTCACCCTCCTCCACGCCCGCATCCAGCAAAAAAGCCCTTAGAGAAAACGACTGTCAAGTCCCAGCAAAGCCTCAAACAGCCGCACCGACCCAAGAAAAGGTCACTAGGCCACAACTCGGCAACCGCCGGACTGAACCTCTGGGCCCTGATAAGACCCCACCTGCACGGCAAATGGTCCCTCAACGCCACTACACAAGGACTACCATGCTGGATTAAAAAGGTGAAAGACTCACCCCCAAAGCCTGCAAGCGGCGTGGGTTAACGGACAGTAAAGGACGCTGGGATAGCTAGTACCAGGGACTTACAGCAAAGCTACCATAGCCATAACCATAACAACCCTGATACCTAAAATAAAAACCACTCATGCTGTAGCTTCTTAAATGTTCAATGTTAAGCATTAGCTTCTATTAGCGCAGCCTGTATACTTAGTACAGTATAACATTTTAAGCAATATGTTTCTGAATCATAACAAGTCTTTAATTCCTGTTATTATTACAACTCGTTGAAATACAGCAATGTAAGCTCTACAGTACTTGCAAGATGGTGATCCTGACCATAGATGGCCTAATTACTAATTACTAATTACTGAACCTCGCCGGCATAAAACATATACGAGCTTAGCCTGTCACGCATATTTTGCTTAAGCATAAAAAACGTGATAACCACAACATGATGTGCAACCAGTTGAGTTAAACGAAATATTAATCTAACATGTTATAACAGTTGGCAACACCTATTCGCTTGTTATCATTACGTATTATATAAAAAAAAAAAGTGCATTGTCTTTCTACCCCCACTGTAACTAATTTCTTGACATCAGCATATGGAATGCCGTTGGGGTACCATATGTATACCTGTAACCACTATACGCACTGCAAAAATAAAGTATTTAAAAAAAAAAAAATGGTATATATATCACCAATTATCCTGGGGTATGCAAACTTTTGAGTACAACTGTATGTTTAATAAAACAATATTCTTCCTATCAAATTCCTGAATATCATCCCAAGTCCAAAATATTGCTTTTGATGTTAACGCTCTACCTTAAATATGATTGTTTATCTTTTATTTATGTGAAAATGTTGTCACAAAGGTTATATTACAAATGTTGTAAATCTCACTACTTACAGCTTTTAGCTCACCACTTATCCTTCTCAATATAAACTCCATAATGTTTGAGGCTGCAGTCATTACGGAATTCCAGAGTAAATCGAGATGCCAATCTACAATCAAACATTCAAATTAAAATAGTGTAACATGAAATTATTCATACTGTTCCTAAATTGCCAAAACATTACTTTTCAGTAAAAAATACTGTATAATATACTTCACTGTTGCTCTCCTTACCATTCTTCCTAAAACACAAACCCTCAACCAGAGGGCTACTTAAGAGACAAGGGGTGTTGTCCCTTAAGTAACAGCACTAAAGTAACAGACCAATTTTTTATTTGGGGAAATTCTAGCAGTGCGCAGGGATCAGTGTCATTTGGCTTACATATCCTAGTTATAGATATCCATGCACTTAAAGGACCACTATAGGCACCCAGACCACTTCAGCTCAATAAAGTGGTCTGGGTGCCAGGTCCATCTAGTTGTAACCCTGCAGCTGAAAACATATGTTTCAATGAGGGTTAATCCAGCTGCTAGTGGATGTCTCACTGACAGCTGCTAGAGGCGCTTTCCTCGATTCTCACTGTGAAAATCACAGTGAGAAGACACTGGACATCCATAGGAAAGCATTGAGTAATGCTTTCCTATGGGCTCTTTAAATGCGAGCGTGGCTCTTGCTGCATATGCGCATTCAGAGCTGACGTTGGCAGGGGGGGGAGAGGTCACCAGCGCCGAGGGAGCCCGGCGCTGGATAAAGGTAAGTGGGTTTTAACCCATTCAGCCCAGTGGGAGGGGGGCCCTGATGACCCTATAGTGCCAGGAAAGCGAGTTTGTTTTCCTCGCACTATAGTGGTCCTTTAAGGAAAGTGTCTGTCCAGAGTTAACTGTCCACTGGTGGTATAAAGTCAAAAGTGTGCCCTTGCGCCATGCTGGTTTCTGATGCTGTGCTTATAAAGGATCAGCGGATTCCTTGTTTTGACTTTGTTTTAAGGGTTGGGCAGTTGAAATAATAAAATGAGCTCACTAGGCAACAGCTGCTAGCAATCAAAGTAGTTTACTTACCTTTTGTCCCTCACAGCACCAGTCTCTGCATTGGAAGGCTAATGCACATGTAGGGGAAAAAAACCTTGCGATAATTAGACGGTCTCTATGAAACCATCTGATTGAAATAGCAGAGTGTTACTATATTTTGTCAGAAGCACCTCTAGTGACTTTCTGAGTGACAGTTACTAGAGGCATTTAAACAGTGCAATGAATACATTAATGTTCTGCAAAATAAAGTTTTCACATGCAGGGTTAAAACAAGAGGTGAAGGGGGGCGTGGCTTGGACGCCGAGGCTAATGGCGGCGTAAACCGGGAGCTCCCCACAGGCTCAGCACAAATCCTCGCCCGACAAGCGATAACGACCGCATAAATGGGAAGAAACCATCGGACATCACAGGCCAGTCAGCCCTCCAGCACCCCGAAGGGGGCACAACACTCAGCCATGAGGCAATTTCTCGTGCCGCCGGCCGAGCCGCCAGCCCAGGCCTCAAATGACTCCGAGGCCTCAGGCCTCTCCCGCCCGACCTCACCACATGTCGACCACCCAGGGGGAAACAACACCCATCACCCCCAGCCTGAATGGATCGAGATGATCCGAAACCTGCCCACCAAAGCCGATCTGAAGGAGGCTAATGCCGCCCTCCATAAGTCCCTCTCAGAGGAACTGCGCACCATGCGGGAAGACATCCAGGGCACCCAACAGAAGGTAGCCCAATTGGAAGCCGACTGCGACCACATGGCAGCGGCACAATCCGCAAATACCTGCAAACTCCAACAACAGGGAGTCCAACTCCGGCAAATGGCGCAGCACATAGAAGACCTTGATAACCGTGGGCGGAGGCAAAACATTCGGATCAGAGGTATGCCAGAGGAATTAGACCAAACCACCCCTATCAGGGACACGTTGTCAGAGCTATTTAACAACCTCCTCGGCCGACCGCCAACCACCCACATTGAATTCATTAGGGCACATAGAGCCCTCAGGCCGAGAGGACCCCCAGATGCCCCCCCTAGAGACATCATTTGCTGCCTTGCCCACTTCCAGACAAAGGAAGACATCCTACACAGAGCCAGAGACACCAAACAGGTGATCTCCAATGGGGTAGAGGTACAACTGTTCCCCGACCTATCACCAGCGACACTTGCCTACAGGAGAGCGATGCGCCCTCTCACACGGGCACTGCAGACTAACAAGGTCAGATACAGATGGAACTTCCCTACGGGTCTACAAGCAACCACACAGAACGGACCTTTCACTGTGAAAAGCGAAGGGGACATGGAAGACCTCCTGAGAGAACTACACCTCACGCCGGTCCAAATGACCTGGCCCGACCCTCTGAACTTTTACTCCTTTCCACAGGGGCCGAACCCCCCAGCCCCAAGCCAACAGCAACGAGTGAGGAGACCCCGACAACAAGCTACGAGACCGTCAGGCGCAACACACTAACGGCCCGAAGCGGCTATTACCCGAGATTGGACATTGTGAAAGACTTAGCCTAACACTGCACGGCCCTCCTGAACACCCCCGACCACGTGCCCCCCAGAGACACTGCCTGAACTGTTCACCACACGGAACCAACACAGCACTGTGGAACTATTATTGCAAGCGACCCTCCTGACGGGCCGCGCCACCGCACCAGCGGAACCACCGAGAACTGGGGTGGACTGAGACTAATACTGCCGGACCCGGCATACAGAACTGCTGAGAGCCCTTGCTCGCAAGTACACCAGGGCCGAAAAGGAGGGGGAGGGGGGAGGGGGAGACCTAACTCCCTGGCTGGGGCCTGTCGCCGCCACCCACCCGGCCAGTAACGACCCTCGGCGAGCGGGCCGGGGGGGGGTGATGCCGGCGGGCCACACCTGGGGAGGGGGATCCGGGGTGACCCGGAGATACTGGAACTCGGGGTAGCCAGATCACAGACTTGACACAACGCTGATGAAGTGACGACAGGGACTCACAGGGCCAGCACACACAGAGGGGTGACGACAATGGGGGAGACCTCAAGTTCACTCACTATGCACACCCCGGAGCCAAGACGGAGCGGCCAGACCGCTGACGGACAGGGAACACACAACACACACCACCCGCTGAAGTAGAGACCAAAAGGACAGGGGGGGATCGAGCGGGAGGGGGAGGCGAGGGAGGGATCCGGGTTAAGGCACAGGGTAATAGGCCTTTACAGGCAAGCTTCACAATGACCACAGCTAGTTAGCCAAATCTATGTTATCGTTTTGATAGACTCGTTGTCTAATGTACGTAATGTTAATGTTTTAATGATGTTTTCGATGTTATTGCTAAATTCCGATGACTTTACTCCCATACAGGCCACGAGGCCACACAACCTCAGGCGAGGATTACGACACCAACCACATACGAGACGCGCATTGGAGCCGCAGGGGATCGACACGGGTCTGTGACGGCAGTAGGTGACCAAGGAGAGATCCGATGGTTACGGACCGGACTCAGACGTTGCCCGCTAGGTGAGCCTAGACCTCCTTTCACTACCCCACGGGACGAGGCGTCAATCCAAGGTGAGCTGCCCACACGGGTCACAAGTGGAACCGTGCGCCGCAGCTCCCCGACGCCTACACCCAGACGCCACCCCAAGGTGACGAGACCTATACACCCCCCCACCCCCGTCACTTCCCTCTTCACCACGCCCCTACACCCCCCCCCATCCTACACCCCCCCACTACTGACAGAGAGGCCCCACTAGGCCAAACATGGCACTGACCCCCGCCCCCCTCACTATCATGACTATTAACGCCAGGGGACTCAACCAGCCCGAAAAACGGACTGGGGCCCTGAGGGACTTCCATGCCCTCAGGGCCTCAGTGGTCATGATCCAGGAGACACATTTCAGGAAAGGCGACAGACCGAAACTGACGGACCACCACTACCCACACGGATACTTTAGCGACTTCCAAGGAGGCAAATCTAGAGGGACTGCCATCCTAATAAACAAACGAGTGCCGTTCCAGGAGGGGGGGTGCCTCACTGACGACGAAGGTAGATACCTCTTCCTCAAGGGCAAGATAGCTGAGCAGACCTACACATTTGCAACCATATACGCCCCTAACAGAAGACAGTGCCGCTTCCTACTCCAGACACTACGCAAACTCCACACGTTCGCTGAGGGGACACTGGTGCTAGGGGGGGACTTTAACATCACACTGGACCCAACCTGGGACTGCTCCTCCGGCACGTCCCATACCCCACTACAACAGCTGCACTCCCTCAAGTCACTCCTTAGGACATACCGGCTGGTAGACTGCTGGAGAGCTCATCATCCCGACGAAAAAGACTACACGCACTTCTCCCACCCTCACCAGACATACTCCAGAATAGATCACTTCTACACCACACAACACGCACTACCCCTAGTAGAAGAAGCGACGATTGGTGTGGCGACGTGGTCGGACCACGCACCCGTTACCTTACGCTTAAAATCCCCGCTCTACCGACCCTCCATCACTAAATGGAGACTCAATGAGTATCTCCTGACCAGAACAGACCTCACGAACCACATCGGAGGAAAAATCAAGGACTATTTCCTGGACAACCCCCCAACAGAGACGTCCCCGACGCTTAGATGGGAAGCCCACAAATGCGTGATTCGGGGACACTTTATACAACAGGGAGCCCTACTCAAAAAACGCTCCGAGGCCCGCCTGACCCAGATCCTGACAGACATCCAACACGAGGAAGACCTAAACAAACACTCACCACACTCCACACACCAAACGAAACTCCTACAGCTGAGGCGCGAGTTAACCTCGCTGCTCCACTCTAAGTTCCACAGGGACGCGATAAGACACAAAGCATTCTTCTCCATACACGGGAACAAGAGCGGAAAACTTTTGGCCAAAATGCTTACCAAAAAGAGACAGCTCACATACATCGACAAAATTAGAGACAAAAGTGGTAAACTTCATCGCCTCCCGACCGACATACTGACCGCAATAAGGACGTACTACGCCGACCTCTACTCCCTACCACAACCACACACAGAGACGGCGAAAACACGACTACGGGACAAAATACGCACATACCTCAACACCCACACATCCCCGACTATAGACGATACAACGGCAGCACTGCTAGACGAACCTATCACATTGACAGAGCTGACACGGGCGATTAAACAAACTAAACCGGGCAAGAGCCCGGGCCCTGACGGCCTCCCATTAAAATACTACAAGACCTTCTCGGACAGTTTATACCAGCCACTAGTAGACTCCTTTAACGCGGTGAGAGAGGGCCAACCCATCCCCAAACAAGCCCTGACAGCCCACATCACCATAATCCCCAAGGAGGGTAAAGATGGGGAACACTGCGGGAATTACAGGCCAATCTCCCTCATCAATTGCGATGTCAAACTCCTTGCAAAGATCCTGGCGTCGCGGCTGCAGTCGCACATCCCCAGATTGGTCCACCCAGACCAGGTCGGGTTTGTGGGAGGTCGTGAGGCCAGGGACAACACCACCCGTACACTCACCCTCATGCACGGCAGGGGGGCGGGAGCCGGGGGCCTTCTCCTACTGTCCACGGACGCGGAGAAGGCCTTCGACAGAGTCGGTTGGACATATCTTTTCGACACTCTGACACACGCGGGCCTGGGAACCCACATGATGCGATGGATCACTGCCCTGTATCACGAACCGACGGCACACGTCCTGGTCAACGGTGCGCTGACCCCCGAACTCACAATACATAACGGCACCAGACAGGGCTGCCCCTTATCCCCACTCTTGTTCGTCCTAGCCCTAGAACCGTTCTTGACACACATCAGAAGCAACACTGACATCACAGGCATCACGACGGGCGACGTCCACCATAAAGTGGCCGCCTTCGCAGACGACCTGTTATTCTTCATCACCAACCCAGAAATAACCTTGCCCAACATCCAACAGGCCTTTAAGGAATTCGGAGAGATCTCCAATTTAAAAATTAACTATGCTAAATCCCACATCCTGAACGTCAGTATCCCCAAAAGACGCGCTGACCCCTTACGCCAGAGCTTCCCATTCCAATGGGCAGACCAAAAGATCAGGTACCTAGGAACCTGGCTGACCAGGGATAGCAAAGACCTCTTCCAAGCCAACTTCGCCACCACACTCACCACCTTCCAGAAAGACATGAAAGAATGGGCGCACCCACATATATCCTGGCTCGGGAGGGTCCAAGTCATCAAAATGAATTTCCTCCCACGCCTGCTATACCTATTTCAAACCATGCCAATTAAACTCCCCGGGGCGTTTTTTGCCACACTAAACACAGCCATGATCAAATACATCTGGGATGGTAGACGTCCCAGGATGAAAACCACCACTCTAATGAAACCAAAAGACATGGGGGGCCTAGCACTGCCGGACTTCCGCTCGTACCACACGGCCACACATCTCCAGAGGGTGATGGAATGGACGAAGAGCGGAGTCCACAAAATGTGGAAAGTAGCGGAGGAATCGGAAGCGAACATGCCGCTTGCAACCATACCCTGGGGCAGGAAGGACCCAGACACCCGAGCCATGTCCCCATACATTAAATCCACTCTGGACATCTGGCGCAAAACGGCGAAAACACATAGCTTGGCACCCTACCCATCCCCCCTGACACCTCTGGTACATAACGCAGACTTTAAACCGGGCTTCGACCCGAAAGCATTTCAAAACACCCCCCAGACCCCGATTCCGAGACTACATCACATCATCACTAACGGCAAATGCACACCACTAGCAACCATGCTAGGGGGTGAGACACCCACCTTCACACAATGCTTCAAACACGCACAACTTACCGCCTTCATACGCACCCTACCACAAGGAACCGCACTCACCAGGAACCGGACAGCATTCGAGACACTGTGCGATAGCCCAGACCCACTACCACACGGAGTCTCCCTCATATACACACTATTACTTACAGGGACACCCACTGCTAAACCTCTATTCATGGGGAAATGGGAAGCGGCACTGAACACGACGTTCACAGACGCAGAATGGGAGCAGATATGCTACCTCACTCACCACTGCTCGACACACAGCAAGACCCAAGAGACAGCATTCAAACTCCTGACAAACTGGTACCGCACCCCACACCTCCTCCACAACATAGACCCAGACCACACCAACCTCTGCTGGAGGTGCGAGAAGGAAACAGGGACCGCAATTCACGTATGGTGGGAATGCGAAACAATTAGACCATACTGGGAAGACATACACAACATTGTAAAGATGTTCTCGGACGCGCCCCCCCCCTGGAACCGGCAGCAATGCTCCTTCACCACACCACAGTACCTAGATCCAGATACAAGAGATCTATGACGGTTAGGATACTAAACGTAGCTAAACAGATAGTCCCCCTCTATTGGAAACAAAAGACCGCACCCCCGTTGAGGGTATGGTTTGCCAAGATGGAAGAACTTAGGGCCATAGAAAACCTGCTCATGTCAGCCTCAGACAAACCCCAGACCTACGCTGAGACCTGGACAATGTGGCTCCTCGAAACCGCCAAGGACACCTTCCTAGACAAGCTCAAGGACAGAGACATGACCGAACCCCTCCCCCCCCTCCCCCCCCCCAATACGGCTTAGACTGAACGCGACTCGAGACTGGAACCCAGGACCGAACCACCCTGGAGCTCCAATGCGCACCTCCATTCTACCAAAACAAAGAAACGTTTACTCTGCGCTGCTACCTTCACAGCAGTACTCACCACATCACATTTCTAGACACAGGTTAAAGTATCTACCACAGCGGTCACACATAACGCCCTGTTGCGGCACACATAGCCAACAGATCCCGAACGGGAAGGAGACCCACTACCAAGTACTGCAACACTCCTCCCCAGGAGGTGAATACCACCATGAGTCTCGAACACACACTAGGGATGCAACTAATCCACACGCATTGAATACGATTAACACAATGCTGCATACCCATATGTTACACGGGACCTGCGTGTCCGACACTAAAGGGGGCCTGCGAGCCCAACTGAACATGCAAAGTACTGTCCCTAACAAGGGACATGGCACACAGTATGCTCTCGCTCAAGCACCTGTGAAATTGTATCAACCTGATTACTCACCCGTGAGGGCCTGCGTGCCCGAGGCCTTCTGTTAATGTAAGATAAACCTGTCTGCATATTCTAATATAATTAGAGACCTGCGAGTCTCAAAACCTTGAACGAAAACAAAATAAAAATTATATTTACAAAAAAAAAAAACAAGAGGTGAAAACATGGCACCAGACCACTACACTGAGATGAAGTGTTCTGGGTGCCTAGAGTGTCTCATCAAGCTGTTCAACCAAAAGGATTTCTCTCCATTCTTAGAGCATGTACATTCCACAGAGTAATTTATTCACAAACACTTCTTACCCAATGTGTTCTGACAAAATATTTGAGCAGTTTTAAGCTGTGAACATAAATTAACTGCAACATAAATGAATTATTAAACAAGTCACAAACCTGAAACATTTGGAACAGAGCTTGGTGAGCATAACTGCAACAGTTTCAAAAGTAACTGTAAACTTTTGTCTGTTTTCAGTGTTGGCATGTAAGCATTAGTGTTGAGCTTAGACAGTGTTTCCAAAAGTGGAATTAGAAAACATTTCATTTCAGTTAACTCGTTTGTAGCTCCGTCTCTGCAACAAAAAAGTAAACAAAGAATAAAGAACAATTTTGTTAGTTCACGGTCAGAAAAGAATTCAGTAGCAAAACGAAAAAAAAATACTAAAAACTGATCTTAAGCATATATAGATATGTATAAAATGAAATGGCCCACTTTGTTTTTTTATGAATTGCATGGCATCACTTAAATGGGGATAGTATTTGATCTATACATGGTGAAAGCCAAATTCTTGCAAATGCATAGATAATGTTTTCCTCTTGCCATAAGATGTATCAATAAAAAATATGCTGCTGTGTGTCTGCATCCACCATGTTCCACAAGCTGAGTTTGCATAAGACTGCCATGGAATGCCAGACATATTTAGGATACACAAATTGTCCCCTAACTCTACCAATTCTAAATGTAATATGTAAGTTTCTTGGAAAATGAACAGTTAAAAGATATTTTTTACAAAACAGTTTTATTCCTAAGATCCACAAACAACTTAAACCTCAAGGAAGACTGATTAGGACTGATTATGAAAATGAAAAATAAAAATTAAAATACAGAGTATGAAACAAGAAAAGAAGAAGAAGCAATTGTAAAAAGCTAAGTATGGTGGAAGGCTGACACTACATTTTTTATTAATAATTCAATGATTTAATGTATTTCTGAAGTAGCTAAATCGGAGGCCATGCCCCAGATCACAATCAGTATTATTACCCTCAATTTTGGCTTGAAGTGGTTCACTCTGTAAATTGCCGGTTATCTCCAAAGAGGTATAAGATTCTTGCCACACGCATTCTTAAAGGGACACTGTAGGCACCCATACCACTTCAGCTCATTGAAGTGGTCTGGGTGCTGGGTCTCTTTTGCACTTAGTGCTGCAATGTTAAACATTGCAGTTCCAGAGAAAATGGCTTTGTTTTTGTGGCACTATAGAATCCATTTAAACTGACAGATTTTTCCTTTTATATATACTTTTGGTAAAATATAGGAGAGAGACAATACATCTGATTTTCAAGTGTAAGTAGCATTAAAGGAATAACAACATCTCCACTTGGAGTTCCCCTGAAGTGTGTATAACATTCTCAGAGAAGGTGTTAGTTATCATGTTCAGGGTCCTTTCTGGAGTTTGGAAATCTTGGAATCCCTGTTGGAACTAAGTCTGGAACCTGAGAGATTGCAGCCATGGTTTGACAAGCACATTATTCTACAGACTGCAATTTCAACATGTTTTGTAAAATGATGCACCACTTCTGAGTGCCATAACCAAGATATTTTGTGTGTGCGCTCAGTGAGAAGCTGAGCTTTTCCAGTTATATCAGCTCAGCTGCTCAATGTTACCACACTGTGCTATTAGTACATACAGGGTAAACACAAATTTAGAGGAGGATTTGACAGATTAATAACTTATTTGTTAGCAGTCAGTCACCTTTTCTTATATTATTACGGAGTTGTGACGAATGGCCTATTTACCCTATTTCCATTTGAGAACTGATTGAGCTATTTTGCCACCATCGCTAGCACTGGAATGCAGGCAAAGTACTATGTAGTTCATAATCCCCCTACCCAGGCTCGCAGAAGCTGGGCATATGTATGATGATTTCAGGACATTGTAAGATGTATAGCCAGCACAGTAAAAAGGTGGGACTGAGTCAATAATGTCACATCCTGCCTGTTGAAAGCCTAAAATAAGATGGTCAAGGTGACTCATGGTGTTGCAAGAGCGTGCTCTGATAATTTCCACACTGTAATTACTGTACCTGCATACTCCTCCCTGTCTTATGCAAAAAATGTGTCATGCCTGTAAATGTAGAAAAAGCTGTGTGCTCATACAATAAAGCAGTTCATTGGAATTCTGTGTTGTAACAATCTACAGTCTGCTATAGTAAGATTGCTCATAGGAGAATCGTTAGTGTTTTTTAGTTAGATAGAATATCCTGTAATACCCAGAGCAACTCTGCAGTGTACCCTGCTTTGCCAGGGGATTAGCAACTCAAGTATCTGAGTCCTAGCGCTCAAGGTAGAAGTTCACCAGAGTAGCGGAAGTTCCCACAGGTAATTCAAGGTCCTAACTATTACAATTTCGGTAAGAGAGAAGCAAGGATGTCTCGCTTTCAACTAAATCACCAGCTAAGAGAGACGCTGCACTCGCTAGCGAGAAAAGTACAGGATAATGTAAAGAATCCCACAGGCGATGCTATGCCTGAACTGGTCCATCTCCAGGGCCAAAGATTCCAGGGTCGTATTGTCACAGGAGTTTTGGGAGTTTATCGGTAATTTCACGAAGGTAGTGGAATTATATTTTCAAAACAGAGACAAATGCGGGTGGATATTTTTAAGAAATTCCCAGATTAATTGGCCGCCACGTTCGCCCAACGTTAAGCTCCCAATTACTTCCTGTGGGAAATTTGAGTGTTAGAGCCTCTAACATTAACTAATGTTATGACCAATGCAATCGAAAGAACCCAACTTTGCAAGGCGGCAAATGAAGCACATTTAAAAAGTGCTATCTTCCGTACCTAGTCAAACAAATCTCTATATGTTAAGCCAACTGAAGAAGCTTTCACAGCAAAACGTGTTTTGACATACAAGGACTGTACTACCAAAGACTGATAAGTTCCTTTTTATTTTGCTTTTATGTATTTTTACTCACCTTTGATTTTATATTAATAAATAGTGGATTTTAGTACTATTTGGTAGTCTGTCCGATTCCAGGTTCCAGATTAAGGAGTGTCACCCCAAAAATTGACACCAGGCATTTATACCTGAGAGCCAAGGCACATATGGGCTCTTATTAAGGTGAGAGTCCTCTTTTATGAAGTGATTTTAGCTTATTATAAGCACAGACATACTGCACCATAATCTCCTATGTTTTGCTTGCCTTGAGATTCCTGTTTATCCAAGAAGGTGGGTCGCTACCTATAACAGCACAGCTGCGTTATTATAGAGCCTTACCCTCAGGCTCTGAAGACTGAGTGTGTCTACCTTCATTTATTTTGCATCTAGTATATTGCAAATACCATCTGCACTAGATGTTTCATGTTTTTTTCTCTTTTATGTATCACTCCACATCGAGATTTATATTACCATACAGAGGGGTAAGCTAATGTCTGCCTGTCTATTATTCAGTGCTCCACCCACTGATTATAGGGTTTATCCTGTTAATCAGTTTTCTCTCTATATATATGTTAAGCATTCATTGTATGTGATATCACTAAAATTGGTTCATTAATAGAAAAGTTATTGACTCCTCAATCCCTACTCTGAAATATGGCCCATCCTGTATTTGATGATTGTGTTCGTGTACCTCATCGCAAGCCCCCCTGGAACTATGTAATAAGCATGGGTTGCTCTGGTAGAGTCTCAATTACAATAAATCAGAAATGTAGATATTTACACTGACCACCTTCAGCAAAACTGAAACAGAGAAAGTAAAAAAAAAAAAAAAAAAAAAAAACAATCAACAAATGTAAACAAACATGTTTATATCCTATACTTAGAACGTCATTGTACTTACGTCTTTGAATGCCTCAGGATTTCAACATCAGCAGCCAAAAGAATCATTGTAGCAACAAGTCTGGATTCAAACCAATCTGGCATGAGCTCATTATCTCCTGTGACAAAAATGTACGCTAGTTACTTATATGACATGTCAACAAAGAATTGTAGATCAAAAATTTAACACTTAATTTACAAAATATTCCAAAACTTGCAAGTAAAACAACTTGACAAGGTCTTATAATTGAGAGAAAGTGAAACAAAGACTTGTAGACAAACTTTTTCAAACTTTTTGTTGTTTAATGTCATCTACAGAAACCATCTACAGAGATGACTGAATCAAGGTAGCCATAAAAACACAACTTATTGCATAGCAATACTTTTATATACTTTGTTTACTGTTCAGATGTCATGTAAAGTATCTGCAACTTTAAATAGCGCATTTCTGAATATTAGATCTCAACTACAAAAGAAAAAGATTTTATACATTTTAAAGTTATATATATATATATATTATATTCTTTATTTTTGATTGTGCACAGAGAAACTGACATATGGATGTATACATTTCAAACAAGACATACCGTGTTTCCCCGAAAATAAGACCTACCCTGAAAATAAGCCCTAGCCGAATTTTCGGGGTGGGCTGCAATATAAGCCCTACCCCGAAAATAAGACCTAGGCATTTTACCTTTGCGGCTCGGCGGGACTTCTTTCTTCTATGAGGGGGAGGAGCGTTGCGGGTCGCGGCATCGCGCAGCGTGATGACGACGTGCGCAGCGCCGTCATTCTGCCTTCACGGATCTTCAGCGGAAGGATCCAGCGGAGGCACCCAGTGGTCGGACTCTTTGAACGGTGAGTGGATACCGGCATTTTATGTCTGGGACTTAATTAATTAAAGGGGGGTGAATTAATTAAAGGGGGGTGGTGAATTAATTAAAGGGAGGGTGAATTAATTAAAGGGGGGTGGTGAATTAATTAAAGGGAGGGTGAATTAATTAAAGGGAGGGTGAATTAATTAAGGGGAGGGTGAATTAATTAAAGGGAGGGTGAATTAATTAAAGGGGGGTGAATTAATTAAAGGGGGGGTGAATTAATTAAAGGGGGGGTGGATTAATTAAAGGGGGGGTGGATTAATTAAAGGGGGGGTGGATTAATTAAAGGGGGGTGGATTAATTAAAGGGGGGTGGATTAATTAAAGGGGGGTGGATTAATTAAAGGGGGGTGAATTAATTAAAGGGGGGTGGATTAATTAAAGGGGTGGTGGATTAATTAGAGGGGTGGTGGATTAATTAGAGGGGTGGTGGATTAATTAGAGGGGGTGGTGGATTAATTAGAGGGGGTGGTGGATTAATTAGAGGGGGTGTGGATTAATTAGAGGGGGTGTGGATTAATTAGAGGGGGTGTGGATTAATTAGAGGGGGTGTGGATTAATTAGAGGGGGTGTGGATTAATTAGAGGGGGTGTGGATTAATTAGAGGGGGTGTGGATTAATTAGAGGGGGTGTGGATTAATTAGAGGGGGTGTGGATTAATTAGAGGGGGTGTGGATTAATTAGAGGGGGTGTGGATTAATTGGAGGGGGTGTGGATTAATTGGAGGGTGTGTGTGGATTAATTGGAGGGGGTGTGTGGATTAATTAGAGGGGGTGTGTGGATTAATTAGAGGGGGTGTGTGTGGATTAATTGGAGGGGGTGTGTGGATTAATTAGAGGGGGTGTGTGGATTAATTAGAGGGGGTGTGTGGATTAATTAGAGGGGGTGTGTGGATTAATTAGAGGGGGTGTGTGGATTAATTACCGTAAATAAATAAGCCCTACCCTGAAAATAAGCCCTAGTGTGTTTTTTGTGACTAAAATTAATATAAGACCCGGTCTTATTTTCGGAGAAACACGGTAAATGGTTGCAAAAGGAAGTGGTATAGCATTAAATGTTGAGTGCACTGCACATTTGCTTTATTTTTTTAGTAAATGTAACAGAACCCTACCTTTCGCCTGGGAATACTTATTGCTAACCGTCCCTTTAACAACTAACCAGGTACATATACAACAACAGAAACTATGGATACAATGGAATATGCTTACCTGGTTCATGTGGATTATTTTTATCACAGTTCGGGACTTTTACCACCATTTGTCTATTTATGCAACCCATACGGTAGGGACTCAGCATGCATAAATACGAATACAAACTACCGAACACCGGACCACCCTGCTATTCAATTATATGGTATTTTACCTCCCGGATCGGCACATACCATCCGTATGAGAAATGCACAAACTCTTTGTTTCAGTTCCTGGGTGGTCGCCATTTCGGGACTTTTACACGTGTTCGCGGCCATCTTAGTTCACGAACAATGGTGATTTGCCGTTGAGTGTCTGGAACTAAAATCGGACACTCGAGTAGGCGAACACCGCTGAGACCTCCATAACACCGTAAATTCGTGCTGAAACTACCGACCGTCCTGCCGTTTGGTAGATAGACTACACCACATACAGGGATTCTAGCGACCATCAAGATATTCACGGATGGCAAGATTTTCGTGACTTTTCACCACACAAACGAGGACCGACCGCAAGGCCAAAACTTATAGAACTATTTTCGGCTAGTGTGCCTGTGCGGTCGGTCAAAACTTTAAAGCCCCATAACTCCCGAACCCCTTAACCGAATGGGATGATTTTTAAATATGTTGTTCCCCCAGATTAGGGCTATCTGGGGATACTGGATTTATGAATGTACCCCAAGTATTTGGGGTACATCCAAAACTAGGGTAAAATGTGTGTGTGTTAATTATGTTAAATGTTTATCTGAGGGGAGGAGATGTGTGGGATGTACCATGTTTGTTATCGGTTACTGTACTAATTATGTAGGTGTCTCCCTTTCTTGGGCAGAATCGCATAAAAGGAGAATCCTTGTCATTAAAATTTAGTTCTTCTTGACCCTTCAAAACGTAGCCTCGTCTCGTTCTTGGAAGGGGATTTGCTGCATAACTACTTTGCTCTTTTAACAGCTATGCATGACTCTGCTCTTGGATCTTGTGGATGGGAATAAGTAACTTCATTACTATACAGCAGCTTGCCGGGAAAAAGGACGTCTCCAACGGCTGATACCCTCTCAGTACCTGGGTAGCCGTTACAGTAAATGAGAAGAAAAATATTGAATTAACAGATAAGAAACAGGCTCGAGCATGTCTAGCTATTAGTTGGGACTGAGGTCAGGCTTAGTCTGGCTATAGAGGTCCGCTTAAGCAAAAGACTAATACATCTGTCAGAAGTAGGTTAGGTTTGCTAGACATGCGGAGCATAGTTAAGTAAAAAAAAATATGACAAGCTTTCCTTCATGTAGGTCAAAGATTGTGTGAACAAGAGGTAAAAGGAAAGACATGCAGATTGATTCTGACTATCACAAATAGTACTCAAGCTTAAACAACATGCGTATACCACTGGGACTAACCACCATTTAAGGAACAAAGTGAATCAACATGTAAGGGGCATATAGCAGGATTTGTATGAGGTACATCATGCGATAGCAATTCCCCAGGAGTTTCCCCCCATTAATCAACAGGCAGGGCAGACCAGAATAAAAAATAATGAAAAGAAAATAACATAACATCTCATACCAGTGCCCCATTGTGGGTAATGACCCATAGTGTCACATAACAGCGTGGTCCCCTCCCTTGAGGGAGCTTAAAATGGTGAACGGAGGCAGCAGGAGCGCTGTGCAGCTCAGTCCATATGTCCCAGTTTACCCGATGCCAGCCATGGGTAGAACTCGCATCAGCACTGCTGAGGAATTCTTCAGGCCGACGATATGATGTGGAAGGTAGTGGAACAGAGCATACACCTTCTTTTAATGCCACCTTCTGTTCTGGAGGCCAAGCTGTTTTTCACTGCAATGTACATTTCTGAGGTGCAAGGCGTTAAGGTGAGCTTCCCAGTTTGACCTGCCGCCGTAGCTGGGCCTTCTGCACAGGGTGCCCTGATGACTGCTGATCTGCACGTGGTGCTGGCTGGGCTGGTGGGTAGCCATTTGGCTGCAGCCCGGCATTCTGGCGGATTCTTTCTTCCAGCTTCTGACAAAAAGCTTCAAAGTGTTTGTCCAGCCTGTGTTCAAAATCAAGCATATTTTCGCTTGAAGTAGGGAGGCATGTGACTTCCACCATATTTAGTGAGTCGTGGTGGAAGGTGTCACCCTATGCTCCAGCAGGGTTTTGGATCGTCCTCCTGGGGTGAACCAGGATCACCCCTGTCGGTCTAAAGGGGGAGGGGGATTAACGGGACATGTGCTCTGTAGTGGCTCCTTCCATGCGCTTCCAAGCCGGGAGAGCGGCCGCCTCTCCAACTTGGTGCTCGGTAGGCCTCATGCGTTCTGGAGGATTGTGTGAGCCCTCAGTGTGCCTCATATTGTCTACCTTAATGCCAAGAAGATCAGGCAATTTTAATCTCTCCTGGGGTCATCGCTGTATGATCCAGGAAAGTCACAAAAGGCTGTGTAAAACAGGCTCATAGAGGAGCTCGTTAGAGATGCGACTTTCCTCCATGATGGTCAGGCCCAGTCCCCTTTTAAAGTTATATTTCAAGAAAATACAGAACTGTAAGGAAATGATTTTGTATGAGACAAAATAATCTGTATGAGGCATATAGTCAAGCTTTATCCATTTCTTTTAAACCTATTCAAAGCATGAAACTTTTAACCAGTTTTCCAAAAGCTTTTTGGCTTTCTATTTGCCCAACATATTGCATAGTGCAATATTTTGGTCATTATTAGCTCATGACGGGGCGTGGCTTAGCAACCGAGCGGAGTGGACGCATGGCACAAGAGCTCCTGCAAATTAACCCAAAAGCATACCTATTTCGGGCATCAGAATTACGATTTGGGGCTCTACCCACAACGAGCAGAGACTAGTGACCAAGATGGGGCGAAAATCGAAAAAATTGAAACCAGATATGCCGAGACAAGGGCCGAATATAGCGGACCTCCTCAGGCAGACACGCGAGGCCGCAGGGCCCAAAATGGCCGCTCACCCGGACACATACTCCGAATTATCGGATGATTTCTCCTCAGAGGGAGATGTGGCCGACCTCTACCTAGCACAGCAGCAGGCATCAATAGCCCAGAAACGAGACGACTCTCCAGTTACCACTGCGGTTTTAAAATCGCTCCTCGCAGACCTGCAAAAGACGCTCCAGTCAGACGTAGCATCACTCCGGGCTGACATACAAGGCCTGACTGGCCGTATGAGCGCGCTAGAAATTACTACCAGAGCCAGCTCAGACCACATCACAACGCTCCAACAACAGGTCCTAGAGCTACAAAGTCAGAACGCGGCAAATGAACGCCGCTTTGCGGCCTTGGAAGATGCACGCCGGGCTAATAATCTGAAAGTACGAGGTGTCCCTGAAGATGTTCCACCTACTGAACTGCCACATGTTTTGAGACGCCTCCTGGCGGCCCTGCTACAGCCAAAACAGGCCAGAAATGTCCAACTGGACGGCTTCTTTCGGGCTCCAAAACCAGCCCAAGCGCCAAGCTCAGCGCCACGCGACCTAATAATCAAATTCCAGAACCACGCAGACAAACTAGCTGTTGCAGCGGCGACCAGGGACTGCTCACCCTACAAATTCGAAAAGATGGAATTAACTTTCTATGCCGACATCACAGGGGGCACTTTAGCCTGGAGGAGATCACTTAAGCCTCTCACGACGCTCTTACAGAAGAAAGGACTGAAATATAGATGGCTACAGGCCAGAAAACTACAGATACTACATGGGTCGGACAAACATGAGATTCACGACATACAAGAAGCGGCAGCTCTGATGCCCATCTTAGGACTATCGCACGACTCCTTACACACGGCTGATACGGCGGGCACAGGTGGGCCTTCTCATCAATGGAACCCTGAAAGAGTGACTCCTTTCGTCCCACGCACTCCCAAAGCAGTCCCGACCACGAAGGGAACCTCTTGAAGCAGACTGACAACCGTTGCCAGCTGGTAACGAGGCGGAATACCCCAAAGTCTGAAAGACGGACTGCCTCGAAACTTTTCATGTTGAACTTTTCATGTTGATTTTTTCTTACTCTTACTTTCATTTTTACTTATCCTGTATGGTGGGGAATGTATTTACTTTGTGCAACCTCAGAATGCCAGCACATGCTACAGGTAGTGACCTGCTACACCAATAGAAGGTACATAGACCACGGCCAATCACCTTCCCCCCGCCTGATCCCAGCTCAGCCCGACGCACCGTGCATAATTCCTTAGCCAGGCGCAAAATCACCCACTCATAGCGACTACCGCGGTCACATCGACCAACATAAATCGCCTACCTGTGGTCTCAATATAGGACTCCCCTATGCCACACGCGTAGACGCCCCAACGCCCACAGCCCACAAAATCTTACCCCTGCTCACCAGAACAGTTCTTTCTTTCCACCGAGTTTGGCACTCTCCCTGAGAGGGGCTCAGGTGACAGACACTGGCAATGCCTGCCCTACCTACTATACACGCACGCTTTACAATCATACGTTATGTCAGCCCGGCCAGACACTAAACTTAAGTTACATACCAAGTATAGGGGCTAACTTTTCATTGCTAAACAATGTTTTCATGTCCTATCCAGGTGCGCATAGTTAAGCAGCCTGATTATCAGAACAACCTATGTTTTATGCCAACTCCTGATGCTTTTTTTTTCTTTTTTTTTTTTTTTTTCTAGCGGTTCATATTGCGGCATGTTATCAGCTTGTATAAACTATTTAAATTATTAGGCTAAGCACTATAAGCGACTGCACTCCTTAAATGTTTTTACAGCATAGACCTTAGCGGCATACTAATCTCATATGTGTACCTAAACAAACGTAGTACTAGCAATATGCACCTCACTTGTTTGAACTGAAGTCACCTTAAGCTTCTCGATTGTTTATATATATGTGCCAAGAGGTCTCCTTTGTATTATTGTTTGCTTATTAGGTCATTTACCATGTTATCTCGTATAAAAAAAAAAACCCACTCGGCAGATCACTGCATCAAACCTAATATCACTGCTTGTGTACATGCATAAGAACGTTACAGGCACTAGCCCGCATTTTGTATTGTAACGATTGCCTTATATAATCTGCTGAGTGACTAAAATAAAGAATTAAAAAAAAAAAAAAAATAATAAATTATTAGCTCATGACCATATACACTAAATCCTTGATGAATACAGCCATTCACACTATTCTAGTTCTTAACTAAGAGATGGAATATTAGCAGTGCAGTAGCAAGACACTTAAAAACATAGAATGTGATGGCAATAGTCTTCCCAATTTTCTAATTTTCTTGACCATTCTGCTGTAAGATAGAAAGGAATACAGACAAATGGTAAATATTAAAGGGATACTCTAATTACAAAAACAACGTTAGCTTATTTAAACCGTTTTCCATAGGTTTCATGTTGGTCACTTTGGTTTTGAAAAATTGGAAGGACAGTAAATAGAGTAAATATCATCTAAACTTTCATGTAAGAATTGCCTCCAATGGCTCTGAGAGCATATAAATATATAAATAAATTCCCCCCCAAAAAATCATAACGGGGCGGGGCTTGACTCGCAAGCTGGCCAGACGTGTCTCTGTGAGCTCCTGCCAGCACGACCATTAAATCCACTAAATCTGCCAGAAAATAGCTGTAGAAGGCACAGCAGCTTAGACGACGGGCATCTCTAACGACAGGGACACAAAAGGTCCCCAAACTACTTGCTCTGGGAAACCAAAAGCAGCCGGCTTGCATTGCGGCCCGACATCTGGGGGGCTAGGTGGTGGTTTTAACACTATAGGGTCAGGAATACATGATCATTTAAGACACCTGCTCAATGCAGCGAAATCACTGATACCGCTACTCTGGAAAAAGATGAATCCACCAACCGCCAATAGACAATGGAGGCAAAAGGTAGAAGAAATCCAAACGGCCGAAGCCAAAATGGCATACCTTCTGGGAAGTAGGGACAAACACACAGAACAACGGAGACCTTGGTATGTATATATCACACAGACCGGGACCAACGATTAAATATGGGTGGAGGGGAAGAGATTGGTGCCCGAGCGCATCGGACGCAAAGCTGACTCACCCTTACTCACACCCACCTATCCATAAACCCACCATTACACCACCCGGAGCTTGACAGGAGCGGACCCACACATGACAGTGGGACAACACAGGACCCGACTAGGGGCAGCCCAGCAGAACTGAAATGAAAGAGAGAGAAAAACAGAAGAGATATCACAGTTATGAGAAGACACAAATACCAACCACCTACACGGAGGTGGCGAGACCAACTAATCCTCGGGACATGACACCAGTAGGATAGGGTAAAGACCAATCAGAAAACAAACACTGACCCTCACATACCAGTACATAAATACACACCCATTTCAGGGCTCACTAACTACTTTATTTAGTCTGACCACAACCGCATGTCACAAACCTAAACAAGACCGAATGACTAACCTACCATGACAACACAAACAACGCAGAAGACTCTGCGACCTGCAGATCTAAGCCCACACGTAACGACCCACAGAAGCAGACATGGGAACCACACACGGGACCACAAGAGACCCACTGTACAGGGATCACCTTAAGACTGTACGGCATATGGGTAACTAATGGTTGTTCATAGCAGTCATATAACGTAATAAATGTCAATGTGACAATAGTTTACACACAATAGGACCTGGGAGTCCGATAAAGCATCACTTGACAGACCTGCAGATCTAAGCCCTGTCAAGTGATACTTTATCGGACTCCCAGGTCCTATTGTGTGTAAACTATTGTCACATTGACATTTATTACGTTATATGACTGCTATGAACAACCATTAGTTACCCATATGCCCTACAGTCTTAAGGTGATCCCTGTACAGTGGGTCTCTTGTGGTCCCGTGTGTGGTCCCCATGTCTGCTTCTGTGGGTCGTTACGTGTGGGCTTAGATCTGCAGGTCGCAGAGTAAAGTATCACTTGACTTGAAAGCATATAGCAATATCCCTCACCAGTTATGCAACTCAAACACTCAAACACTGTATGATTAATGTGGCCTGCGAACCCACGCAGAAGTGTTTCTATGATTCAATTCAAATGAAAAAAGATGAACCCTCTCATAAACAACATATTTACAAGGGAAATAAAAAGTAAGAAGAAACAGGAAAGCATAGCACCGCAATGTATGTCTTTTGTAAGCAACATTTTTCACTTTATGTCTTTGTAATAAGGAATTAGCATATTGTTCATAATATGTACCACTATGTAAATGCATCAATAAAAACGGATTTACCAAAAAATAAAACTTAATTATTTAACCCCCATTGAAAATCAGGTTCATTGTCAAAGTTTACAGACTTTCAACTGTTTGCAATGAACAAATCAAATAAAATCAATTGAAATAGCTCGACACAATGAATGCTTCGAATGGTTATCCCAAATTCAACTTAAAATGCAATTTATGACTTCTCCGGACCCAAAATTATTCAACCCCTTCATGGCAAGCATTTTTAGTACATAATAGAACACCGTTTTGCTGTTATGACCTACTGCAAATGAGATGCAAAGGCAGACACCTGCTTCTGGCAGCGTTCCTGAGGAATCTTAGCCTATTGCCTTCTTTAAATTCCACCAGAGATTTTCTCCTGTATGTATGTGTAGATAAAAGTACTTATATATATATATATATATATATACACACACATACATACATACATACATATACACACACACACACACACACACACACACACACACATACATATGATCCAAGTACTTTTTATTTAATTAAAAAACAGTTTAATAACTTTTTTAAACTTTTTATCAGGCATGAGGGGGACTGCCTGATAGTTCAGGCAGGCCCCCTGCAGGCACTGCATAAGCTGGCTATTCCGGCTATGTGATTGCGAGGACCTTGCGATCACATGGCTGGGGGAGCGGATCAGGTAGAGGGGGTCTGCCTGAGCTCCCAGGCAGACCCCATGATCGCGACCACCGGTGTGGGAACAGTGGGGACCCGGTAAGTAGTAAGGACGACTGGGATGTTCTATGCCAGTATGGACAATGTGGCTATATGCAATTGGACGTCGTTGTTGTTACCTTTTGACTGATATTTATAAAAAAAATTTAAAAAGTGGTTACATTTGACCATATCACCATTCTTTTGCTGCAATCTGACTGGTATGTTTCTGTATTATTTATTTTTTATTTACCAATTTAAAAAAATAAATAAATAAACATGTTCAACGAACGGCTGATTTTTATTTTTATTTTTCAAAACGAAAAATGTACAGAATATCGGTATCGGTTAGTTATCGGCTATCGGCCTGAAAGTTCACAGATTATCAATATCGGCTCTAAAAAATCAATATCGGTCGCTCCCTACGAAGAAGCAATTAGGTCCTAGTACCTTACAGATGGGATCCCCCCGCAGAGGCACAGGCACTCTGGACGATTACATCTCTACACTGTCGGATCAGCGAGGCCCTGGGTCTGCAGACAAAATGGCGCCGGTGTCACCAGGCACGGAGAGCATGGGAGACTCCCTGCAAGATAGTCACATGGAACCAGCCCTTACCCAGATTAAAGCTGAGGTGTTACAAATCGCGGGTAATATGCCTACCAAGGCGGACACCAGCGCCCTGGTCTGGGAATTTAAGAATTCGGTCCGATAAGAATTGGCGGCAGACAGAGGCGCCGGGGTGCCAGGAGCAACACAAAGCAGCGGGGATTGCCACGACCAGACAGGGCAACATGCTCTTGGCCCTGCGCCAACAGTTAGAGGACCTGGAGAACAGGAGCCACCGACAGAATATCCGGATTCGGGGCCTACCTGAGCTGAATGGTGCTCCGGTGCCACCCACCCTGGAGGTACTATTCTGGCAGGTGCTGGGGCCAGAAGCTCCACCCGAGATTCAACTCAAAAGAGCTCACAGAGCAGTGGGCCAAACCCGTAGTGATGGCAGGCCATGAGACTTCATATGCAGTATTCACACGGCCAGCCTCAAAGACAAGATTATGGCAGCAACTTTGTAAAGTTTAATTAGATCCCTGACTTATAGAAGGCCGGGGCCTATGAGCCTCTGTAGAGGGGTCTCCTAGACTAGGTGGGGAAGGGGAGAGGCACCAATGGAGATGAAGCAGGGGATGCCATACAGAGCTAGACAGCAATAGGCCGCAAGGCGCAGAAGGCCCCCACGTCTGTTGGCCCTGAGGGTATATAGAGGATCCCGGTTAATCTCCGAAGCAGCGACCCACTTGGACTTCTCGGTCGACATCTGTGCAAACAGCCCTGCTGTCCCGGCCCTCGCACGGACCCCTGGGCCCAGCACGGCCGAGCAGGTGGGTCACTTAGCATAGGTGGGGAGGAGGGATGCTAATACCGGACAAGGGAACAGTAAACAGTACCGCAATTGCCAAGAGAACACAGACAGCCCCCACTGAAAGCACCACTTTCTGGTGTCCCTACTCCCTCAGCACCAGCATTTAACTATAGGCACGGACTCCAGGACCAGGTGCAATTGAGTGGGTTGGATACTCAGCATAGGTGGGGAGGGGGGTGGATGCTGGGCACGGGGTCAACACCCGAGACTGCCAAGAGAGAACTGGCCACAGTGCGCTTGGACAGCACCACAGAGGGCGATTGAAACAGGGAACCAACACATATGACTACCACATGCAGGCGTACGTGCCAGTATACGGATACCGCCGTGCACCCATACATTTATTCAGTTGAAAGATGTTATGCATAATTGGGGCTAGAGCCCCGCGGCTGGCATGGGGGGCCGTGCGTGGTCCGGCGGACAGGAAAAGGATGGCCTCAGGAGGGCCATCATTTTCCTCCTCATGCTTTCTTCTTCCCCCCTCATGCTCTCTTCTCCTGGCTAGACCGGTTGGCTTGCACGCCCGACAGGGAACCTACTTGCTAGTCTCCCCACACCCTTCAGGGCTTATCCCTCCACCCCCACCCCCCCCTTTTTTTAATTTTAATTTGTATTATTCTTTGGGGTCAGGGCCATGCTTCTTCATGCCTCCTGCGGGGATGACAGAGGCAGCCGCGGACATAGTCCTTGAGCTGCGGATTGTGTTGGTAACCGGGTAGCGGGTAGGGGGGTACTGGAAGTGCAGTGTTTTGATGAGATGTAAGTGGTGTTGCCAACTATTAGTAAAAAACAAGGGTGTGGCTGCACTCACCTAAACATACTTAAATGGGGTGCTGCTGGGGGCCAATAAGTACAATAAAAATGAAAATCCAGCGCACTCATTTATCTACTAAACAGTTATTTTAGTGCTGAACAATTTTGTTAGTTTAATTAAAAACACCTAATCTGGGGGTTTAGTTACAGTATATGATCATATACATACGCCAGTGTACCCCATCTTTGGCAGGTCCTACTCGGTCTGCTAAATGATCTACTCACTTGGGGAAATCCTTCCATCTCGAGTTCTTTGCAGTACAAGGCCTAAATAGGGTCCTGAGATGAGGCACCTGTAACAGGGAGGGGTGCAAAACCAAGGAGCTGGCTAGACTCCTAAATATATACATATAGGAGAAAACAAGGGTTTTTGCCTAGATTCTGTGTTTTTAATAAACTTACAAAATTGTTCAGCACTAAAATACCTGTTTAGAAGATAAGTGAGTGCGCTGGATTTTCATTTTTACTGTACTTATTGGCTCCCAGCAGCACCCCATTTAACTATGTTTAGGTGAGTGCAGCCAAACCCTTGTTTTCCCATATATATATTTAGGAGTCTAGCCAGCTCCTTGGTTTTGCACCCCTCCCTGTTACAGGTGCCTCATCTCAGGACCCTATTTAAGCCTTGTACTGCAGAGAACTCGAGATGGAAGGATTTCCCCAAGTGAGTAGCTCATTTAGTAGACAGAGTAGGACCTGCCAAAGATGGGGTACATTGGCGTTGTGGCAGGATTATGCAATGTATGATCACAAAAATTTGGAAGGATATAAGAGTCATACAAGGGTTTGTAAGAGACACACAATGGGGAAAAATTAGGTATAAGATACACTAAAGGGGGTAAGACATTTAAAAGAGGGGATACAAAACACAAAAGGGGGATTAAGAAATACTGAAATATGAAAAGATAAACGTAACACCTAAGGCCAAAAGATGACTATATTTACATTGATAAGCAAAATACAACAACACACATATGTTTAAGTTGTAAAAATTGTGTGACAAATGCCTATCCCCCGTTTCTCTTTGTTTGATTGTTTTTTCTGTATCCCCCCCAAAAGAGGGATGGAGAGAGAGGAGGGGGAAAAGGAAAAAGAAACCCAATATATTTCAAAATGTATGTTACACATTGCAAATGAAAAGGTACCCTCACCCCCACCCCTCTTATTTCTGTACCCCATCCCAAACCCAAGACGAAAGAATAACAGATGTCGACAAGATTGTTGAAAATATTTACTTGCAATGAACGTATGTTGAAACTACCGACAAACAACTGGTATATGCGCTTGGAAAGTTAGACTACTATGAAAAGTAGATTTATGTTATGCAAAATTTGTACCACAAACTTTAACTCCCTGTTTTCTTTTCTGTACCCCCACCCCATAAAACAAAAATCTTTCCAAATAAAGTATTTTTAAAAAGGGGGGGGGGGGGGATTAAGAGGCAAAAATCCCAAAAATCCTTCCACTGGCCCTGCTCTTGCACATACATTTGAGTACAGCACTGATGTCTATGCAGGATCCCGCAAGACCGCTAGATCCCTCATAAACAGAGACAGTTCCTTGCAGCGGTCACTAATGACGGCTGAGGTGATTGACACTTCTAGATGTCATTAGCCCCGCCCAGTGTCTAGAAATGGCGTAGGAAATCTACAGAGACAAAGTAGCCCCAAATTTGTCTAACTATATCTCTTGACTGGGTTGGAATTTAATTCAAAATTAATATTTCGTAACAATTCTTTATGGGATACTCCTTTATCATGGAGAGAGATAATGCCACTATAAGGAGTCTGCAGAGAAAAGAAATCCAAATTGTTTTTTTGTTTTTGTTTTTTTAATGATACATACAAAGACACAATAGCGAATATGAATGGTAACTGCTAGTTGGTCTCAGGAGAAATCTAAATTGTCACTTTGGACTCATGAATTAAACATTTTTTTTTTTTGTCTAGCTGTGTCAACAGTTGAAAACATATAATGTTTAATGTATAATCTTTTGTTCACTCTTATGACATGTAATGTTAGAGAAGCATTTAAGCCAATTCAGTTACAGAACTGCATTTACATTGCATCCAAAGTCAATTATTTACATTACCTTTAGAAGGTGGCACTTTAAGGTAGTCTTCAGCTAAAGACTGAGTGAACATACTTAATGAAGATCTCTTTTTATCAGTAGCACATTCAATTTCTATACTCTTTTTGAACAATTTGTCATTGTTACAAAGCCAAGTACAAAGCTAGAATAAAAGAGAAAAAAAAACATGCATTAAAACTAAAGCAATATTACAGAATTATAGATTTGGGATTAGGTGTAATTAAATCATACCTCATTCCAAAGATGACTTCCTTTGCATAACGATTCCTCTGATTTTAGGTACATAAGGAAAATTGAAATATCCGAAAAAGACACTTTTTCCTAAAAAATAAATTGATTCTTACAATTCTAAAATATGAAACAAAACAAATTTCGAGTAAATAATAATGAAGGATATTTAACAATATGCACACATGTAAAGAGGATATGTTCCGTAATATGGAAATCTAAGCTAAAATTAACTTGGCATGGATATAAAAAAAAGATTACACAACATTAATAATATAAAAGTGTGCAATTCTACTAAAAGCCATGTGGTTGACTTAAGACGTGTTGCAATAATACTTGTATGAGCTGTCGTGGCTTGTTTGTAACTATACGCACAACAAAATAAATAATAATTAAAAAAAAAAAATACATTTGATTAATAATGATCACATGCTGACCATTGATGTGTCTGAGAGGAGAACAGGTATATTGTGATCCTTAAAGGGATACGACATAACAAAGCTGTATTCCTGGCACTATCACTCCACCCTCCACGAGACCCTCTTCCCCCTACCCTGTAAATAAAGGATTAAAAGAACCTTTATTTACTTAACCTATCCCAGCGCCGATGTCTCTTGGTCCTGGATCTACACTCCGCCCCTATCGGCATCCCTTGATGAGCAGGCTCTAATGCGCACACCCGCATTAGACCACCCCATAGGAAAGCATTGAAGCAGTGCTTTCCTATGGGGAAAAATCTGATGCTGGATGTCCTTATGCAGAGCGTGAGGACATCCAGCGTCAGATGCCGGACCAAATGTCCGCTTCAACCTAGGAAGCCCTCTAGTGGCTGTCTGCTAGACAGCCACTGAAGGCCGACTTAGAGCTGCAGTCTAAACATTGCAGTTTCTCTGGAAAAATGGACAGTGCACTCAGACCACTTCAATTAGCTAAAGTCGACTGGGTGCCTATGGTGTTCCTTTAAGTAAAAAATCCAATGTGAGGCTGAAAGACAAACTGTTGGGTATGTAGAAGTCTAAAGTGGGACAAGCCCATACTAAAAGGACCAGGTGTTCCAGCAGCGGCATAAAGTAAAGCATGCTAAACTGAGGCCAGGGGACCAAGCACTATGCTTAAATTGAGCAAGCCACTGTGGGCCCATGACAAAGTGTGGGTTAATTGGTGAATTAATGTATGGTTCTGACACCAGCCCACATGTTTGTGTGGTTGTGGGGGCCCAGTGGCCAGCACATGCTGAGGGATGGGACTAAGTATCAAGGTACTCATAATGAGCAGTAGATTGTGAGTGAATAATAGGTTCCATGAGTAACCCCGATTCTGAAAATGCCTAACCTTGTCCCTAATGCCACATCCAACTACTATCTCGCTGCTGCCATTTGCCTCCAAGATCCTTGAGAGAGTTTGTTTGCGAGATTGACAGACTTCCTCTAATACAACTCTCTGCTTGACCCACTTCAATCTGGATTCCGCGTTCATCACTCTGTTGAAACAGCTGTGACTAAAGTATCAAATGATCTTATCACTGCAAAATCCCTTGGCCACTACTCTATCCTAATTCTCCTCTACCTTTCTGCTGCTTTTGACACTGTTGATCATCAACAGCTTCTTCTCATCCTCCATAATCTCGGTCTATGAGATACTGCTCTCTCCTGGTGCTCTTCCTAGCTCTTTCAGTGTTTCTATCTCCGGCTCTGCCTCTTCTACCCAATCCTTCTCTGTTGGTGTTCCCCAAGGGTCTGTCATTGGTTCCCTATTGTTCTCAATCTACCTTGGTAAACTCATCAGCTTTTATGGCTTCCAGTATCATTTCTATGCGGATGACATGCAGATTTAGCTGTCCTCCACTGATTTCTCACCTCCACTCTTGACTCGTGTCTCTTACTGCCTCTCTGCTATTTCCAACTGGATGGCTGCTCATTTCCTTAAACTGAACCTGTCCAAAACAGAACTTCTGATCTTCCCTCCCTCGTGTGTTGCTACTCCCTTGTCGGTTTCCCTCCAAGTCAATGGCGCTACCATCCGCTATACCTCGCAGACTCGCTGCCTAGGTGTTCTCTTTGACTCTGACCTCTCCTTCACCCCTCATGTACAATCAATCGCCAAATTGTGCCGCTTCCATCTGAAAAACATTGCGAGCATCTGACCCTATTTAACTCCTGATACGGCAAAGGTGCTTTTCCATGCTGCTGTCCTCTCTCGCCTTGACTACTGTAATCCACTGCTCAGTGGTCTTACGTGTTCCCAACTTGTCCCATTACAGTTTATATGGAATGAGGCGGCGATGATCATCTTCCTGTCCACCCACACCTCCCACCTCTGTCAGTCCCTTCATTGGCTTCCCGTAAGATATAGGACTCAATTTAAGATCCTGATACTTGCTAACAAATCTCTACACAATGCTGCTCTGACCTACTTATTAATAATAATGAACAAATATGTCCCATCTAGGCCCCTACGCGATTGTACAGCACTACAGAATTTGTTGGCGCTCTAAACATAATAATAAGTGGCCTAAAAGGCTTTGTGGTTCCTACCACAAAGCCTCTTAGTTCACTTATTATTATTAATATTATTTATAAAGTGCCAACAAGTTCCGTAGCGCTGTACAATGGGTGGACTAACAGACAAGTATTTGTAACCAGACAAGTTGGATGCACAGGAACAGAGGGATTGAGGGCCCTGCTCAATGAGCTTACATGCTAGGGGGAGTGGGGTATAGTGACTCAAAAGGTAAGGGTAGGGTAGAAAAGTAGGTTGTTAGGATAGTATTCATTCAGGGCTTTTGTTTTGATGACAGTTGCAGGAGAGGAATCAGGGTGCAGGGAGGGAAAGCTATTCACAGTTTTGTTGATATGCTTTCCTAAAGAAGTACGTTTTCAAAGATTGTTTGAAGGAGTGGAGGTTGGGTGAAAGTCTAACAGAGAGGGGAAGGGCGTTCCATAGGAACGGTGCAGCCCTAGAGAAGACTTTAAGGTGAGCATCAGAGGTAGGAGTACGAACAGAGGCTAGACGTAGGTCTCCAGTAACCAATCAGAGTGCTCTTACTGACATTGCGTTGTGTGAGATTTTTTTCCACACACAATGCAAAAAAACAACAAAGTGGGGTCCTTCTTCACTACAAGAACACGGTCTGTGCATAGCCCTCATGGAACAAAGATAGATTATTTTCATCACATCATGTTTTTCATTATTATTTTTTTGTATTTTTTTTTTTTTTTACATTAGATTTGTTGATAATTATGGCACTTTTTGGGGCTGAAAAAAGAAAGGTTACAACAAAGACTTCAGGGAAGTATATTTTTTATTTTACAGGTATTACCTTTAATGACCTGCCATTGTATAATTATCTAAAGCCCCAGTCTGCTGCAACAGTCTTGGCAACCATTGCTGCCCAGTTACAAGAAAGGTCAGTTAGGGCCTGTTAAATAACCCTCTCCATTGCCAAGTCACTAGTTTTAAACTGTTAGTAGTTATGCCCCCACCTCAATCCAATGTGTGTCAAAATTATAATAACTTCACAAATATGCCCAGCAATGACGGCATATTATCAGACAGTGAACTGCACGCAGAATTACTTTTTATAAAATAAAACAAAATAAAATATATAAACATCAGTATACACAAAAATAATAACTATTTTCCCTTTCATGGACACTGGATACAGCTGAAGTCTGAATTGCACTCATAGTATACTATGCACATAAAGTGACTGACTTACCCTCTTCCGGGAGACTATAATGTTAATCAAGATCACATGGCCAGCATTAAATAGTTAAAATGTATTCATTTTAACTATTTAATGTGGCCACTGGCTAGCAAGCGCTGGCCAGCCACCACAAAATTAACACTCACGCCACTGAGGTTTTTTTCACCTATTTGCCCATTGGCTGCTAACGCTGCAAGAGTGAAAGCAGTTTGGATTTTTAAAATCCAGGCTCAGATTCCAAGTATTTAGGTCTGGATTTTAGCCATCCTGCGGTGTCCAGTTTGGCTGAAATCCAGACCAAGCTCAGGCCTGCTTGGGACCTGAATAGCAAAATCCAGACATTGTTGAATAACGTGAATTCAGACTTTAGGGAATAACCCAGTTAATACATTGGTACATATTTACACACAGATATACATGTACACACACTTGCACCCACAGCAATGTTGACAGTAATTTACAGATGAATACTTACAACATCGGTTAACTTCAAAGCAGCTTGAAGAAGAAAACACTGGGCAGCTCCACGAAAAAGAATTTGATGTGTGGTCATAGTACACTGGAGAACTTCCCTACAAATAATATAAACATTAAACGCTACAATTTAAAGGGCTACTAACAGCAGATATTATTACGGTATTTTCTAAATTTATATATTTTTTTTTATTGCAGCCAAGAAAGCTTGTGCTTGTGCACCTTTTTCTTCCACACTTTTCCCTTCCACATAACTTTCTATTAATGTGCTTTGATACAGCACTTTGGGAACATCCAACTTCCTTCGCAATTACCTTTTGAGGCTTTCCCTCCTTATGGAGGGTGTCAATTATGGTTTTCTGCACAACTGTCAGGTCAGCAGTCTTCCCCATGATTGTGATTCCTCCTGAACCAGACTGAGAGGCCATTCAAAGGCTCAGCAACCCTTTGCAGGTGTTATGGCTTACTTAGCTGATTAGAGTGGGACACTGTGAGCCTAGAATATTGCACCTTTTCACAATATTCTAATTTACTGAGATTGTGGATTTGGGGTTTTCATGAACTGTAAGCCATAATCATCGCACTTATGACAAATCACGGCTTGAACTATCTTGCTTTCCATGTAATGCGTCTATCTCATCTATTAGTTTCCCCTTTTACGTTGCATTACTGAAATAAATTAACTTTTGCACGATATTCTAATTTTTCGAGTATCACCTGTAAGTGCAACTAATGTTTTAGGGTATTAATCAAAGCAGCAGTTTTCAAAAACCTTAATCAGCATTTCTTAAAAATGTACTTTAGTCTCATGGTGATTGACTACTACAATATAGTATATTAACCTACCTCAGCAGAAGAAGACCTTCCGCACCCCAGGCTCTACATTGAGGAAGAGCTCCCAGAGCTTTAGATATGAACAAAATTGGAACTGCACACCAGTTTCTGCTTGTCATCCTTTTTAAAAGTTTCAAAAGGAAATCACCTACACAAGGAAAATAGCCAAATGACTTGATTGCATCTTTGGGAAATATATAGAATATAGTGTTTTAATATATATATATATTGTTTTAAACATACAATTTGCAGGGAACAAATATATTTGTAATAACACAAAACAAAAAGTGCTTAAGCAATTGCTAATACAATATGAGATTGATCTTGGTTCAGACAGAAGATAAATAACAGGACGGATAAAAATATGTTAAAGAAAAAAAAAAGGAAATCTCTGACACAGTAAGAAGAGTGATAGAGAGGCTGCTAGCTAACTTTACAGCAGACATCAGCAGTATTCTGAACAGGATAAATATTTATAGTCTTGGGAAAAAGAAAGTACATCCTCATTGAATTCTATGGCTTTACATATCAGGGCATAATAATCATAGAAACATAGAATGTGACAGCAGATAAGAACCATTTGGCCCATTTAGTCTGCCCAGTTTTCTAAATACTTTCATTCCCTGGCTCTATCTTATAGCTAGGATAGACTTATGCCTATCCCACGCATGCTTAAACTCCTTCACTGTGTTAACCTCTACCACTTCAGCTGGAAGGCTATTCCATGCACCCACTACCCTCTTAGTAAAGTAATAGCCATTTGTTCCTTAACAGGTCTTCAAATTTGGTAAATACAACCTCAAATAGAAACATAGAATGGGACGGCAGATAAGAACCATTCGGCCCATCTAGTCGGCCCAATTTGCTAAATATAGTTAGGATAGCCTTATGCCTATCCCACGCATGCTTAAACTCCTTTACTGTGTTAACCTCTAAAACTTCAGCTGGAAAGCTATTCCATGCATCCACTACCCTCTCAGTAAAGTAATACTTCCTGATATTATTTTTAAACCTCTGCCCCTCTAATTTAAGACTGTGTCCTCTTGTTGTGGTAGTTTTTCTTCTTTTAAATATAGTCTCCTCCTTTACTGGGTTGATTCCCTTTATTTATTTAAATGTTTCTATCATATCCCCCCTGTCTCGTTTTTCCTCCAAGCTATACATGTTAAGTTCCTTTAACCTTACCTTGTAAGTTGTATCCTGCAATCCATGAACAAGTTTAGTAGCCCTTCTCTGAACTCAGTGGTGTATTTTGGATTTGTGCTGCCCTAGGCAGGACGATGCCCGGGAACCCCCTCATCCCCCAATCTAAATTTTCCCCACCCCTTCCTGTCAAGGTCGCACTTTGACTGACAGACGCTCACTCACTGACAGACGTACATACACACACTCTAACATACATTGATAAACAATGACATACACACACTCACTGATTTGACACACTGATAGACAGACATACACTTACTCGGACACACACTCAATGACACACTCACTGACCGACACACACTCACATTCACTGACACACACTCACTCACATTCACTGACACACACTCCCTGACAACCACTCACTGACACACACTCACATTCACTGACACACACTCACTCACATTCACTGACACACACTCACTCACATTCACTGACACACACATTTCTCCACACTCACAATTATTATTAATCATTTTTTTTTAATTTAAATCCACCCAGCCTCGCTACGTTTGGGATAGCTGGGTGTATTTCTCACCTGGGGTCCTGTGGGGCTGCTCGCGCAACCCACAGAGTGATGCCGGGAGCCGGAATATGACGTCATATCCCGGCTCCCAGCATTACTGCGGGTCACACGAGGGAGCTGAGCAGAGAGCTCAGGGGAAAGTGCTCCCTCGCCGGCCGGCCGCCTGCCTGCCTGCCCCGGGGAGCCCAAAGGTGGCCAGCTGGCCAGCTCTTGGGCTCCCAGAAATTGAGGTAAAAAAAAGGTATTTGCCTGGGCATTTGGGGGCGGCGTTTTTTGCAGCCCCCTGGAAATTGCCGCCCAAGTATTTGAAAGAGTGGACTGTGGTCAGTGTGCTATTTGAATTTGTTTTGATGGATAGGTGGGAATTGTGTAATTTGCGTAATTTAGGTACTGTTCCAAATATCATTGTGACAGTTTTGTCAGTGTTTAGGAAGAGTTTGTTTTTTGCGATCCACTTTTCTACCTCTTTAAACTGGTCTTGTAGCACAGCCTCAAGCTGCGGTAGATTGGCTTGCATAGATTAATGGGTTGTCTGCGTACATATGTACATTTGAGGATTTGCAGATATTGGGAAGATCATTTATAAATAATGTGAATAGTAGAGGGCAGAGAATGGAACCCTGGGGAACATCTCATACGACTGGGAGAGGGAGGGAGTCGCTGTCAGAAATGGATACATATTGTGAGCGATCCGATACGTATGATCGAAACCAGGTTAGCAGACAACCACAAATACCTGAGTTTTTGAGTTTGTGCAGTATAATGTTGTGGTCTACTGTGTCAAAGGCCTTTGCAAAATCAAGGAAAATGGCTCCTTGTTCCATGTCAGTTTGGATGTCATTGCAAACTTTTAAGAGGGTAGTTGTAGTGGAGTGATTTGGGCGAAAACCCGATTGATCAGGGGTCATATAGTTTGATTGTTGGTAATACTCACATAGTTGCGTATGGATGCATTTTTCTAAGATTTTTGACAATGCTGGGAGCAATGATATTGGGCGATAGAAACCAAAGTAGTGTCACCACTTTTATGTATGGGCACTACTCTTGCAGTCTTCCAAAGTTTAGGTATGTATCCAGACACCAAGGATTTGTTAATTAGGGTTGTGACAGGTTTAGCAATTTCCGGAGCACTGAGCTTCAACAGCATTGCTGGGATTCGATCAGGTCCAGACTGGTTTTTCATTTTTAGATTATTAAGGTATTTCTTAATAAAACTAATAGGTACAGGTCTAAAAATGAATTTGTCTATATTGGGTCTTTGCAAATTTAGTGGGGCCTGATCCACATTTGTAGTTTAAGGATGTGTAATTTATTAGCTTGGCAATCTGGGAAGTGGAGCATCCGACAAAATAACTGTTAAAGGCATTTGTTTCATCCAAGGGAACTTGCAGGGTTTGGTTATCCACTTTGACAGTGGAGGGTTGGGAGTTGATTGGGGGAGTTTGTAATTTATTTATGACTTTCCAAAAGTTTCTAGGATTTGATATGTTGTGTAGATTTTCACAGAAATATTGAGTCTTGGTCAATTTTGTTTGTTTTGTGCATATATTTTGCCATTGTCTATATGCACAATGATCGTTCATAGAGCCAGTACGCTTGAACTTTGACCACAATGAATCCCGCAACTGGTACATTTGGATGAGGTCAGCTGTGATCCAGTTCATATGTGCCCCATTTACTCTCACCTTACGCAGCGGGTCATGCAAATTCCAAAGTTGTAGTGGTTCAGACTGAAATAATTCAACTGCACAGTCTAGGTCTGGGATTAGGTTTAATCTGTGCGATGGGAGGTTCTTGATGTGATTAAGAAAGGATTCAAGATTACATTTTTTTGAAGGACCTGATGATTTTAACCTTGGGAGAGGATTTAGTAGCCTCTATTTTGCGCACACAGTACACTAAACAGTGATCACTGAAACTGTTAGGGAGAACACCTGCCTCCTGGATTCTATCAGGAGAAGTGGAGAGAATGCAATCAAGCAGGGTATGGTTATGGCTTTTAATGTTTATGCGAGTTGGGGAGGAGATTAATTGGGTTAGCTGCAAAGTCTTAAACAGCGAGCAAGAACTATTATTTTTAGGATTCAACCAATCAATATTAAAATCTCCAAAGACCAACAGGTCACTTTTTGGGTTTTCAGCTATGGTTTCACTAAGGAGATGGGCTATCTTAGATAGGGAATGCACTGGGGAGCTAGGCAGGTCATAGATGCCTGCAACAATGATTGATTTATTGCACGGGATCTCAATTGTCAAATCTATCTCAATCTATCATATATTCTGCCCTTGGGTTTTACGTCCAAGATGCATTATCTTGCACTTATCCACATTAAATGTCAGTTGCCACAACTCTGACCATTTTTCAAGTTTACCTAAATCACTTGCTATTTGGCTTATCCATCCTGGAACATCAACCCTGTTACATATCTTAGGATCATCATCAAAAAGACATACCTTACCATCAAGACCTTCTGCAATATCACTAATAAAAATATTAAAGAGAATGGGTTCAAGTACAAATCAGTGAGGTACCCCACTGGTGACAAGCCCAGCTTCGAATATACTCCATTGACTACAACCCTCTGTTGCCTGTCACTCAGCCACTGCCTTAACCATTCAACAATATTGGAATCCAATAAAGCTAAAATGGGGGTGAAAAACAAGCACCCTGGGGCTGCGGGTGAGAAACAAGCACCCGGGGGCTGGGAAACAGGCACCCGGGGGCTGGGAAACAAGTCAGTGAGGTACCACCCGGGGGCTGCGGGTGGGAAACAAGCACCCGGGGGCTGCGGGTGGGAAACAAGCACCCGGGGGCTGCGGGTGGGAAACAAGCACCCGGGGGCTGGGGGGTTGGAAACAAACACCCAGGGGCTGGGGGGTTGGAAACAAACACCCAGGGGCTGGGGGGTTGGAAACAAACACCCAGGGGCTGGGGGTTGGAAACAAACACCCAGGGGCTGGGGGGTTGGAAACAAACACCCAGGGGCTGGGGGGTTGGAAACAAGCACCCAGGGGCTGGTGGTAAGGAAACAAGCACCGAGGGGCTGGTGGTAAGGAAACAAGCACCCAGGGGCTGGTGGTAAGGAAACAAGCACCATGGGGCTGGTGGTAAAGAAACAAGCACGCAGGGGCTGGTGGTAAAGAAACAAGCACCCAGGGGCTGGCGGTAAAGAAACAAGCACCCAGGGGCTGGTGGTAAAGAAACAAGCACCCAGGGGCTGGTGGTAAAGAAAAAAGCACCCAGGGGCTGGTGGTAAAGAAAAAAGCACCCAGGGGCTGGTGGTAAGGAAACAAGCACCCAGGGGCTGGTGGTAAGGAAACAAGCACCCAGAGGCTAGTGGGGGGAGGAGGGGAAAACTGTGGGGGAGGAAAAAAAAAGCACCCAGGGGCTAGGGGTGAGAAACAAGCACCCAGGGGCTGGGGGTTAGAAACAAGCACCCAGGGGCTGGGGGTTAGAAACAAGCACCCAGGGGCTGGGGGTTAGAAACAAGCACCCAGGGGCTGGGGGTTAGAAACAAGCACCCAGGGGCTGGGGGTTAGAAACAAGCACCCAGGGGCTGGGGGTGAGAAACAAGCACCCAGGGGCTGGGGGCGAGAAACAAGCACCCAGGGGCTGGGGGCGAGAAACAAGCACCCAGGGTCTGGGGGTGAGAAACAAGCAACCAGGGGCGGGGTGTGAGTGAGAGAGGCACACAGGGGCTGGGGTGTGAGTGAGAGAGGCACACGGGGGCTGGGATGTGAGAGAGAGGCACACGGGGCTGGGATGTGAGAGAGAGGCACACGGGGGCTGGGATGTGAGAGAGAGGCACACGGGAGCTGGGATGTGAGAGAGAGGCACACGGGGGCTGGGATGTGAGAGAGAGGCACACGGGGGCTGGGATGTGAGAGAGAGGCACACGGGGGATGGGGTGTGAGAGAGGCACACGGGGGCTGAGGTGTGAGAGAGGCACACGGGGGCTGAGGTGTGAGAGAGGCACACGGGGGCTGGGGTGTGAGAGAGAGAGGCACACGGGGGCTGGGGTGTGAGAGAGAGAGGCACACGGGTGCTGGGGTGTGAGTTAGAGAGGCACACGGGGGCTGGGGTCTGAGTGAGAGAGGCTGGGGGGTTGAAAACAAACACCCATGGGCTGGGGGGTTGGAAACAAACACCCAGGGGCTGGGGGGTTGGAAACAAACACCCAGGGGCTGGGGGGTTGGAAACAAACACCCAGGGGCTGGGGGGTTGGAAACAAACACCCAGGGGCTGGGGGGTTGGAAACAAACACCCAGGGGCCGGGGGGTTGGAAACAAACACCCAGGGGCTGGGGGGTTGGAAACAAACACCCAGGGGCTGGGGGGTTGGAAACAAACACCCAGGGGCTGGGGGGTTGGAAACAAACACCCAGGGGCCGGGGGGTTGGAAACAAACACCCAGGGGCCGGGGGGTTGGAAACAAACACCCAGGGGCCGGGGGGTTGGAAACAAACACCCAGGGGCCATGGGGTTGGAAACAAACACTCAGGGGCCGAGGGGTGAGAAACAAACACCCAGGGGCCGAGGGGTGAGAAAAAAGCACCCAGGGGCTGGTGGTAAAGAAACAAGCACCCAGGGGCTGGGGGTTAGAAACAAGCACCCAGGGGCTAGGGGTTAGAAACAAGCACCCAGGGGCTGGGGGTGAGAAACAAGCACCCAGGGGCTGGGGGTGAGAAACAAGCACCCAGGGGCTGGGGTGTGAGTTAGAGAGGCACACGGGGCCTGGGGTGTGAGTTAGAGAGGCACACGGGGGCTGGGGGCTGAGTGAGAGAGGCACACGGGGGCTGGGGTGTGAGTGAGAGAGGCACACGGGGGCTGGGGTGTGAGTGAGAGAGGCACACGGGGGCTGGGGTGTGAGTGAGAGAGGCACACGGGGGCTGGGGTGTGAGTGAGAGAGGCACACGGGGGCTGGGGTGTGAGTGAGAGAGGCACACGGGGGCTGGGATGTGAGTGAGAGAGGCACACGGGGGCTGGGGTGTGAGTGAAAGAGAGGCACACGGGGGCTGGGGTGTGAGTGAAATAGAGGCACACGGGGGCTGGGGTGTGAGAGAGGCACACGGGGGCTGGGGTGTGAGAGAGGCACACGGGGGCTGGGGTGTGAGAGAGGCACACGGGGGCTGGGGTGTGAGAGAGAGAGGCACACGGGGACTGGGGGTAAGGAAAACAAGCACCCAGGGGCTGGGGGTAAGGAAAACAAGCACCCAGGGGCTGGGGGTAAGGAAAACAAGCACCCAGGGGCTGGGGGTAAGGAAAACAAGCACCCAGGGGCTGGGGGTAAGGAAAACAAGCACCCAGGGGCTGGGGGTAAGGAAAACAAGCACCCAGGGGCTGGGGGTAAGGAAAACAAGCACCATGGGGCCGGGGGGTAAGGAAAACAAGCACCCAGGGGCCGGGGGGTGAGAAACAAGCACCCAGGGGCCGGGGGGTGAGAAACAAGCACCCAGGGGCCGGGGGGTGAGAAACAAGCACCCAGGGGCCGGGGGGTGAGAAACAAGCACCCAGGGGCCGGGGGATGAGAAACAAGCACCCAGGGGCCGGGGGGTGAGAAACAAGCACCCAGGGGCCGGGGGGTGAGAAACAAGCACCCAGGGGCTGGGGGTGAGAAACAAGCACCCAGGGGCTGGGGGTGAGAAACAAGCACCCAGGGGCTGGGGGTGAGAAACAAGCACCCAGGGGCTGGGGGTGAGAAACAAGCACCCAGGGTCTGGGGGTGAGAAACAAGCAACCAGGGTCTGGGGGTGAGAAACAAGCAACCAGGGTCTGGGGGTGAGAAACAAGCAACCAGGGGCTGGGGGTGAGAAACAAGCAACCAGTGGCTGGGGGTGAGAAACAAGCAACCAGGGGCTGGGGGTGAGAAACAAGCAACCAGGGGCTGGGGGTGAGAAACAAGCAACCAGGGGCTGGGGGTGAGAAACAAGCAACCAGGGGCTGGGGGTGAGAAACAAGCAACCAGGGGCTGGGGGTGAGAAACAAGCAACCAGGGGCTGGGGGTGAGAAACAAGCAACCAGGGGCTGGGGGTGAGAAACAAGCAACCAGGGGCTGGGGGTGAGAAACAAGCACCCAGGGGCTGGGGGTGAGAAACAAGCAACCAGGGGCTGGGGGTGAGAAACAAGCAACCAGTGGCTGGGGGTGAGAAACAAGCAACCAGGGGCTGGGGGTGAGAAACAAGCAACCAGTGGCTGGGGGTGAGAAACAAGCAACCAGGGGCTGGGGGTGAGAAACAAGCAACCAGGGGCTGGGGGTGAGAAACAAGCAACCAGGGGCTGGGGGTGAGAAACAAGCACCCAGGGGCTGGGGGTGAGAAACAAGCACCCAGGGGCTGGGGGTGAGAAACAAGCACCCAGGGGCTGGGGGTGAGAAACAAGCAACCAGGGGCTGGGGGTGAGAAACAAGCAACCAGGGGCTGGGGGTGAGAAACAAGCAACCAGGGGCTGGGGGTGAGAAACAAGCAACCAGGGGCTGGGGGTGAGAAACAAGCAACCAGGGGCTGGGGGTGAGAAACAAGCAACCAGGGGCTGGGGGTGAGAAACAAGCAACCAGGGGCTGGGGGTGAGAAACAAGCAACCAGTGGCTGGGGGTGAGAAACAAGCAACCAGGGGCTGGGGGTGAGAAACAAGCAACAAGGGGCTGGGGGTGAGAAACAAGCAACCAGGGGCTGGGGGTGAGAAACAAGCAACCAGGGGCTGGGGGTGAGAAACAAGCAACCAGGGGCTGGGGGTGAGAAACAAGCAACCAGGGGCTGGGTGTGAGTGAGAGAGGCACACGGGGGCTGGGGTGTGAGTGAGAGAGGCACACGGGGGCTGGGATGTGAGAGAGAGGCACACGGGGCTGGGATGTGAGAGAGAGGCACACGGGGGCTGGGATGTGAGAGAGAGGCACACGGGAGCTGGGATGTGAGAGAGAGGCACACGGGGGCTGGGATGTGAGAGAGAGGCACACGGGGGCTGGGATGTGAGAGAGAGAGGCACACGGAGGCTGGGGTGTGAGTGAGAGAGGCACACGGGGGCTGGGGTGTGAATGAAAGAGAGGAACACGGGGGCTGGGGTGTGAGAGAGAGAGGCACACGGGGGCTGGGGTGTGAGAGAGAGAGGCACACGGGGGGCTGGGGTGTGAGAAAGAGAGGCACACGGGGGGCTGGGGTGTGAGAAAGAGAGGCACATGGGGGGCTGGGGTGTGAGAAAGAGGCACACGGGGAGCTGGGGTGTGAGAAAGAGAGGCACACGGGGGGCTGGGGTGTGAGAGAGAGGCACACGGGGGCTGGGGTGTGAGAGAGAGGCACACGGGGGCTGGGGTGTGAGACAGAGGCACACGGGGGCTGGGGTGTGAGACAGAGGCACACGGGGGCTGGGGTGTGAGACAGAGGCACACGGGGGCTGGGGTGTGAGACAGAGGCACACGGGGGCTGGGGTGTGAGACAGAGGCACACGGGGGCTGGGGTGTGAGACAGAGGCACACGGGGGCTGGGGTGTGAGACAGAGGCACACGGGGGCTGGGGTGTGAGACAGAGGCACACGGGGGCTGGGGTGTGAGACAGAGGCACACGGGGGCTGGGGTGTGAGACAGAGGCACACGGGGGCTGGGGTGTGAGAGAGAGGCACACGGGGGCTGGGGTGTGAGAGAGAGGCACACAGGGGCTGGGGTGTGAGAAAGAGGCACACAGGGCTGGGGGGGAGAAAAAAAATGCGGGGGTGGGGGAAAGAGACACATGGAGGAGTTGGAGGAGGAAGCGATAAAGGGGTTAGAGAAGAAAGAGAGACAGAAAGTTGGCAATTTTTGGGGGGGGGTGCAAGTAGCTGGTCTTGCCTAGGGGGGTACAATAGTCTTGCATTGGCCCGGACCGCAATGCAGAAAGTAAGGTTACAAATATTGGTTACATGTATATAACCGTTTTTTATTTTTAGAGATATGCTCATTAACAGGTTTATTAAAAAGGAACAGAGTCTACAGGGGAAAAAAGAAGCAGTGTATTTAATTGTAATTTCTAATTATATTAAACAATACCAACATTTTAGTCAAAAGTATACCTTTGTTTTCTTCTGAAAGTGATGATACAAAAGTAGCCAAAAAGGTCTCAAACTTCATCGCCAAAAGAGGACAGGCGCCACTTAACTGACCTGTAGACCTGTTTAAATAATGTTTTTTTATTATTATTATGATGATTAACATTTGTCTTTGTCTAACATCCAAGGGAAGTAAGAATATGTATGAAGAAAAAAAAAATCAGGTCACCTAACGCTGAACATTTCGTAAGCCAGAGTTTTACGATAATTAGGCAATTGAAAACCAACTCTGTAGGACTATTCTATTATACCATACTCAAGGGAAAGAAACGAGTGGTAAGTAAAAAAAGAACCTAGGTAAGTGGTTGAGAAGGAGGAGGAAGGGAAAATGGACTCGCCAGTGTTTCAAGTATTAGATACCTAAGCAGAGGTGATTCTATGTGAGATATGAACCAGCCTAAATTTCTGAATGCCTGTTGAGAGATGCTGGCAGTGTCTATATGGCTTACAAGTATTTTACTAACCAGTGCTTAAAGGTGGGTACCACCAGTGGCTTCAGAGTGCAAGTATCAGGGTTTATGCCACAATAAGCCGGTATTTGATAAGGGATTTCCTTTTCTTGGCTGGTGGCATAGTAGTGAAGTGTAACATCATAGAACCGAGGTATAAATAAAGTACTACTAACAAATATGTCTAACATTGTAGTGTAAATGGTTTACCAGAATGGTATCACGACAGGCAGGGATGTATTTACCACAAGGCAAACAAGGCATTTGCCTATGGCGGCACTTTCAGGGGGGGCGCCAAAAAATGCCACCCCAAGCTTCCAGACAAATGCCTTGTTTGCCTCGTGTTCTGGGGCTGTCCCCTTTACTGTGAGTGAGTGAGTGAGTGAGTGTAGCTGTCAGTGTGTGTCTGTGAGTGAGAATGGGTGTGCCTGTGAGTGTATGTCATTTTATGTGTATGTGAGAATGTGTGCCTGTCAGTGAGTGGGTGTGTCAGTGTGTGTCTGTCATTGAAAGTGTGTGTTGGTTAAACAGTGTGTGTCAATGACTGTATGTGTGTGCCATTGTCTGTGTTTTGTCAGTGAGTGTATATCAGTGCATGTATCAATGAGGGCATGTGTCTGTCAGTCAAAAAAATGGCCTTGACACAAATTGGGGGGGCAAATTTAGATTTTGGGGGTGCCCGAAATTAGTTGTGCCTAGGGCAGCACAAATCCAAAATACAGCACTGACGACAGGGCAGTCCCACCAGATTTGAATGGTGCACTGCCAACAGAGCTCAAATATCTCAGGCAAGATGCTATGTGAGAGCTTGGGGGTTTTGCACCAGCTGGTGAGGAGTTTATTGTTTAATTAAAATCAGGGTTTATTTGCATAACTTAACAGAGTTGTAAACAGTTAATACTATCCATTGGGAGGTTGAGAGGGGGGGGGGGGGGGGGACAACACAGCTAACCACGAGTTGTCAGACTATTGTCACTAAATGTACTGGTTTGAATACATTATTTTTTGTAGAAATATAAAGCAAGTTACAATCACACTTATAGCAAAAGATGTATCTATTACTATTAAGTTATAATCAAAGTTTCACTGAATAAATAAGGGCCTGGTTTCTTGTATTATGTATAGGCCTATAGATCTGGACCTGTCTGCTCGCTTACAGAAGCGTTTACTACTTCTCAACAATTACTTACTGGCGATATGGAACTTGAAGTGGCTTCGTTGAATACAAAATATTGCAGTTTGAAGCTATCCATACTCACCTACTAAAAATGGCACTCTCCGACACAGCATCCATAAGTGGCCCAATGATAAACTAAGAAGACATAAAGAAGGTCATAAACCACAGTAGTGATATTAAACAAAAACATAGTTCTAAAATGTTTCATATATGACAGTTTTTTGCATACATTTTTTCTACATGATACATAACAAGGATGTGTGTGTTATAGTGAATGAGGGTTTATTAAAGAAACACTTCAAAGAGCAAAAAGACTTCAATGCACTTTAGTGGGAATGATACCAGGAGCACCCTGGCACCCCAGAATGTAAGAAGTCATACCATTTTAGCAACGGTTGCCTTTTTTACTGTGGTCTGCCAGGTGACCAGCCGGAAGATTTGTGCCAGAGCTATGCAGGGCAGTGAAGGACTTAGTTCATTTGCGGACAGCGATCAGCTGGCACGCTGTGTTAGTTATGGTGTGTGGAGTATTCATTTAATTTCCAGAAAGTGAAATGTCTTCCATAAAGATTACCAGATAAATACAGCCGAAATTGTTAATTATACTTCTTGTTACTCTGCTAATGGCTATTGAAATTTGCTCTGTCATGCAAAGCCTAGACAGATTTACAGATTGTAATAATAGTGACGTGGAAGGGTGGACACAACTATGTAAAGATTAAAATAGTACGAAAAGGAGACCATATCGTTGTTGTTTCATGTACGATACAGTCTATTAAACGAGTATATTATATGCTCCCAGACTGGAATCAATTAATCATGTTTTTTTTTTTACCATCTTTGCCCGTGGAACGTATGACTCCACAGGCTGTTTGCCATGATCTGTCTTCTCCTGCCTGTTAGCTTTAGGGTTAAAGTTAATTAATTAACATAAATGCTAGTGCTAAAAGTAAAATATATCTAAATAATACTCTTGGTGTGTATAGTCATCGCTACATAGACTCCAGCCTAATGGTTACAGTTCGCAGTCATTGTTATTCTCAGTTACTGTATCGATTTTGTTCCTTTGGTCGATAATGCAACCATAGCAACTTTACCTCAAGGCAAGCATAACGATAAGATAAAGAGGGAGTCTCTGTGGTGCAGTGCTGACTTTTTAATAGAATTTACAAAATATCTCAAATAAAACGTGAGTCTTATCCAAAAGAGTCCACAAAGTAACACATGTCAGCAGTGCGGGTTTTAAAAGCTAGAACTCTTCCCTGCAGGAAAAGTCAAGCTTGACGTAGTCCACTGAGGCAGGAAGTCAAACACAACGTCCATTGACCTTATTGATACTCCATAGAACTGGTGCACCATCCTACCACAATGGTCTTGCTCAAGAAGCAAAAGTTTACCAACAATTTATACTGTCTGGTTCAAAGTGCCATTTCCGTTTCACACAATATACAATTAAAACCCAACATACAGTCTTAGGCAATATATAAACAACTGTGTATAGTTACAAGCCCCAGTTTATCCAGTGTCAAATAACAATCTGATAAAAATACATACATTTAAAAAAAAATACTTATAAAATGACCAACAATAAAATATTAAAAAAAAAAAACAGAAAATACATATCAAAGATTGATTATCACAGCCATGAAGCACTTTATTCTCATCCACCATGCACTTTATTGTGCATTTTTTCATTGGTATATCTAAAAACCTTTTGCAAAACCTGCATTTTTCCTGTATGCTGCCTTTGTAAGCCCTCTCCTACTAACCCGGTCTAGACTTACTGTGGGTGTCCAATCAAAGACTTCCCAATGCAGCTCAATGAGAAGTCTTTGCAAGGCATGTGCTCTAAGCAGCTGCCTCTTGAGTTTAGCTCCACTGAACTAACTAATTCAGGAAGTAACAGGACCTGTTGTCTTCTTAAAAGCCATGGGGGTGTAACCAGGCTAATTTATAAAAAAAAAAGTGTAAATTTCCATTGAAATCTGCTCTTTTACAAAATGAAAATAAGAGGACACACACAAATAAAAGCTTTTCATCAAGTTAAAGTGCTTGAGGGGTCTGGAGTTTCCCTTTAAGCTCCCGCAAGGCACTTTCAATAGTTACAAAGAGCATTGCAAGTTCATTGGTTGAAAGCCCTGCAGGTCTATGCTTGGCACCGTGCAGATGCATTTGGATTCAGAAGAGGCAGTGGCAGGTGCCCTGCAGACGTAATTTATCAAATGTTTCTGTTCACCACAGGAGCTATGGTGCTTGAATTTTTTTTTTTTTAAAATATATATGTTTTTTCATAATTTCTTATTTCACTTATTAAAAAAAGTACTTCCGGGGGCGTGGCCTACAGCGCTAGTGAACAGACGCATCTCCCTTAAGCTCCGTTAGAGCCGGGGGAAAAAATCAAATAAGCCACAAAACGAGCAATCACAACGACCAAAACGACACCCCCCACACACAGAAGTTATGGGGCGCAAGCATAAGAAATCTCACCTCCAAGGAACTCCCCGGCAGCCAGATATTCGGCTTTCATTTGAGAGGCCGGCGGCGCGGCATCTGCCCAAAATGGCGTCGGAAGAGCATGGGACGCCGGAACCATCAGAGGCCTCCCAAGAAGAGGATGACCCGATGAGCTCTCCCCGCCCGGATGCGGAGTCGGAGCGGTCAGAAACTGACGAGGATGCGACACTCTCTACAAAAGGGGATATCAGGAGGTTACGGACAGACATCCGGAAAGTATGGAAGGAAGACCTCCAAGCAGCCCAGGCAGAAATAGGAGAGATCCGTCACAGGGTGCAGGAGATGGAAAGCAGAGAGGCCTCCAGGAACAAGCACATACAAACCACTGACACCAGACTGGACAGCCTCTCTTCTCAGGTGCAACAACTGACCCAAAAAGTGACTACCCTAGAAACACGCCACAGACAAAAAAACCTGCGCCTCAGGGGCATATCAGAACAGATACCTGACGAGACGATACTCACCTTTGTGAGGGACCTAATAGACACCATGGGCATTAGGGACAACGCTTCTCACCCCATTATCACCTCCGCATTCAGAGTGAGAAAGTCAGCTGCGGCCCCAAAAGACGCGCCCAGAGACATAATTGCCATGACCCGCGATATTGCAGTGAAGGCGGCGGTTATGCAGCGCTCCAGAGAACAGGGATCGGTACTATACAAAGGCCAGACGATCTCTATCTACGCGGACATACCATTCTCTGCCCTAGCGGAGAGGAGGAAGCTAGCCTCCACTGCCAGGCAGCTCAGGGAACACTCTATACAGTACCGCTGGGGGCCAGGGGGATCCCTAGTGATAACCAGCGGAGACACGACAGCAACGCTGACATCAACAGAAGACCCAGAACCGTTGATGCAGAAACTCGGAATCCCGACCCGCACATGTGCAAACACATCAGAGGCACCCCTAGGGACACCCAAAAGAGATCGGGAGCCTACAACCAACAACGCCTTCGAGTCCCAACAGCAGGCTACATCCCCGAACCAAAAGGCACAGCCTTCACAGAGAAATAAAGAAACGAGCATAAACACATCCAGGCACTCAGTTGGGCACCTCAAAATCCAGAGACTTTCTAAACGAGACTAGAACCAAGTCGGTTACACACCATGAGACATGAGAGCCCGCTGAACCCCCTTAAACCCCATCATTCTAACATGTTGGGTTTAGTAAAGGCGATAGAGGGAGACGCAGACACAAAACTGTCCTCAACCGCACATTAGAGTGTTTTGCTGCATCCACGCTCTCCCCTGCTCGGCACCGCCCATACATATACATATTGTTTTCTTTATGACATATTGTTTTCCTTATGTACTATTGTTTCTTTATGTAATATTGTTTCTGTATGTAATACTGTTCCCATGACCTACTTGATCCAACACTGGTTCTATAAACAATGCTACTTACACCATATTCAGTTAAACCGTGTTAAAATGCCAAATACAACTCCAATACCCATACAATGGTAAAGTTGTTTTCAAGAAAAATTTCAATAAAATTTAAATTGAAGAAAAAAAAAGTACTTCCGCCAGATATACAATGATGACAACACAATGGGTTTAATAAACATAATTCTATAACTGAAAATGATAAGCATTGGTCTAACATTAAACTATGAGTTTATAAGAGATGCAAAACATAAATGTAATAAAAAAAATACTGTACCTCTAAACATACTGGTGATCCAGGAAGAGATCGTTCACAAAACATATCTAGTAGGTGAATGATGCCTTCTTTAGATAAAGTTTTGTTTTCACTTTCAAACATTCTTTTATAAATGCACATGAGCCAAGACGGGTTTAACAACCAAATATCTGAAATAACATGTAGTGAAATAGTTTGATTAAAGAAAAGTAGGAGCTAGTACAAGAATTCAAAATGAACTGAGCTTCAGTATGTTGGTGAAAACTAGCAATTACCATGTGTGCGTCATATGCCCCAATACTACTTTGTGAGAAACATCTTAATAGACACAAATCATAACAAAATCACTTTACAGGAATTGGATCGGAGGTGCAATGATTAGTCTCTACCGGCGCAGTGAAAAATGTGAATTTAACTTCATTTAACCCTTTCCCCTTTCAATATTGAAATGGGCGCTCAGTTGTGTTTATGAATATAAACAAAATTAAAATATCTATATAAAAATTAAAAAAAATGTCAATTAGAATGTTCCTTTAATTTATTTGTGTAAATATGTTTTTATTGTGAGAAGATAATTTATTTTTGGAGATTATATATATATATATATATATATATATATATATATATATATATATATATATATATATATATATATATATAAACAGTGGATTAGTCTCCCAGGACTCATTTTCTTAGCGTAGCTATTAATATACAACATATTATGCAGCTATTTCATGAAATCTAAATCACATCACATAACTAAGTATGAACAATATGAGAATGTATGAGCAATTTGCAAGTGTACTTCCACTCTGTTAAGCTATTAGTGTAACCCTGGCATCATGAAATGTTATGTTAGACATTGCTGTTGTTGGGCAACTTAGTGTAACTCATGTTAATGGGGATGTGAACCATGAAAGCTAAAGGTCACTTTTCGTCACGACCCGTTGGGAAGTGGTGCCCGGAATGCTATTGTAATAGTGTTTCTGGCATCTCAGGTCAAAGGTACTAGGCTCCAGTAACCTCATATTTAGTCGCATGTGTCTGGCACATTCAAGCCCCTGTGGTTTGGGAACAGCATCGGTATACAGGCATGGAGTGTTATGTATTAGCCACATGTATATTTTGTGTAGATTTTCTGTACCTGGGAGATAATTGAATTATATGTGTAAGAGAATGGTCAAAATTACAAGTCAAGATCGGGGATACAGAATGAGACAATATGAATATACTAGCCAAGGGTCAGGATACCAGAAGTAGGGAAATTTAAAAACATAAGCCAAAGTCAAAACCCAGAAATGCAATACCAAGAACGCGCTCTCTGATAACCAACAAGTGGAAACCACGACAGGGCACTGAGAAAAGGCATAACAGGGTTTAAATATGCCTCTCAGTGCTGTGATTGGTTATTACACGGCCTTTGACCCGATAACGTGACATCACATGCACGCCGGAGTCATCTTTAATGTGGGAGTGCGCCCTCTAACCTTACGAACGGGACCGCAGCGGCCCTTAGAACACCCGAAGGCTAAAGGCTGTACCAATAGATTGAGTATTTTGCACTTAGAGAGGTTCAGCTTAAGTCCAGATAGATGGCTAAACCTCTCGAATTCCCTCATGGGACAGCCTAGGTTGGGTGATAAAAAAGAGCATATCGTCGGCATATGCTGCCACTTTATGGGTCGTGCCCTTCCATTTAAAGCCTTATACGTCAGGATTCCCCCATACCGCCTCCAAGAAGCATTCCAAGGATAGAGCAAAGAACAGTAGGGAAGGGGGCAGCCCTGCCTAGTGCCATTTCGAATGAGGAGTGAGTCGGTCAGGGTGCCATTTAATCAAACTCTTGCATTCGGTTTGCTATATATATGGCATGTATCCAAATAGCATTTTCAGGTTGAATCCCACGCCCCACATCACAGCCAGAAGGAAGGACCAGTCCACCTGATCAAATGCCTTCTCAGCATCGGTTGACAGTAAGAGCGTTGGGTTGTGCACTTTCTTTGGCGAGATGTTGGATCGACCGGACCCTAAGGGTGCGGTCTCTTGCCTCTCTTCCAGGTATAAAGCCTGTTTGATCCGGGTGGACTAGCCAGGTAGGAGAGGTCGCATTCTAGTTGACAATATTTTGAAGAGTTTCATATCTATGTTCAGTAGAGAGAGATCGGTCTGTAGCTACTGCATAGTTCTGGATCCTTGCCCAGCTTAGGTAAGACAGCAACGACGGCAGACAGGGATTCCGAATGAAAGGCACCTCCCGTTGTGAGAGCATTGAGTGCCTTAGTGAACTTAGGGAGTAGGAAATTGGCAACTCGTTTATATTAATCCAGGGTGAACCCATCTGAACCTGGGGCCCTCCCTGTCTTAGAGGTTTTAATTGCGGATTTGAGTTCCTCTTCCATGATCGGTGCCTCGAGTTGTTCAGAGGCAGCCGCTGAGATGGTCTTGGGCATGAAAGTAGCGAGATACTACGGTGTGTCAATTTTAACCTCCTTATCATCTGCTGGCCCAACATGGCTTCGGTGAGGTAAATTATATAGGGCTTTGTAGAACTGTTGGAATTCGTTGGCGATCACTCCTGGGAGTTGAATAGTCCCTCCTGAGGATACTTTTAGTTTATGGTCTTGCGCCCAAATTTGTCGACCCCCAAGCATTTTCGCTAAGAGTTTTCCTCCTTTGTTTGCATGTGTATAGAAAAATCCCTTCGACCTTTGCAGGTTTCTGTAATGACAGTGGGTTATCAAGGCATGCAATTGCCTTCGTTGTTCCATCAAGTCCCAGTAATCCTTTTGAATGTTCCTTTAACCCCTTAAGGACACACGACATGTGTGACATGTCATGATTCCCTTTTATTCCAGAAGCTTGGTCCTTAAGGGGTTAATTATATCACCCATACAGGGCAGCTTAATACAGTGACGAACCTAAGCAGTACATTTTTGTGCATGTAATGGTGATATCTCTGAAAAATTCCAAATTGTCACAGTAGCCTGGTAAAATATAACAGTCTGGCAATAAAATAAATTGAGTTTAATACATTTTTAACATTTGTTAAATGTTTAAAATCAGCAAAACGTTATTTCTCTAAAAGAATTTGTTTACAATTTATGACACATCAAGCTTCAATTCAACAATCTCAAAAAGAATTAATTCTCTGGGTTTCCTGTAAATCTACAAACAGCACATTATTTACTCTTCTTGTGCTAAACAAATGGGTTAGTGCCTCAACTGTGACTATAAAATTTTACCAATACAAAACCACTGGCATATTTAGGCAATTGTTTTTAGTGGATATTTTATTTCTATTTGCAAAAAAAATAAATACTTACCTCCAGTATCTGAGACTGCAAAATCGAAAAGGATATTCAACTTTGGTATAACTGGCTTGATTACGTGAATCTGAAAAACAAGAATAAAATTACATTAAAAAAAATCAACCACATATTTGCCTCCAAAATATAGATTCCACTGGCAGTCACTAAAAAATGTGCATATATAAAGATTGCATTAGAGACTAAGTAAGCAAAAGATTCTCAGAATCTAAATTTGACAGCCAACCTTATTTCCCTATTAGTTGTTATGTTTATTACAGTAAAATAATGCAATAGACATCATAATAAGCCATGACAAAAAACGTCATCTGATTTATAATTGTGTTTCCAGAATCCTGTGATGGCAATAATTTCAATATAAAGTATAATAAAAATTTGGTAGTGAACATTATATTTAATTAAATGTAATGGGAAATCTGGATGATTTCAGCACTTATTCAAAAATGATTCTAGTACTTACTGCAGTCATAATTGTTTCCTGCTCTAAAATATTCTTGATGTCAATAACATTTTGTTTTCAAACTTAGCATCATTTAACTTTACATAACAATGGGGCTTCTTTAATATCTCCTGGATTGCAGTAAAATGCAGTGTAAAGAAATTTGTACACTTACCTGATTGCCTTCTAAGGTTTCCATAACCAATATAAAATTTTCCCAATATTCTATGAGTCGCTGATGCTGCTGAGTTGACCAGAAGAACAATGCAGGTTCTAGCATCGGCACAAAGAGAAATATTTTATGAACACTACAACACAATTTTTGCTAGTTGTAAATAAGGTGGATATAAGATTAAAAGTTCAAATCTATTTCTACTGTATAACACCTTTCTCTGCCAAGCACTTCTTGATTGAAAAATATTAGCATAACTTATTTAAAGCAAGGTTCTCACGGCACATAAATATATCAACAGTACGATTTTGTGTATCGAATGCCTTATGAACAAACAAAAGTTTAAATTACATTTACACAATTTACATTTTTCACTTATTCATTCATCCTTTATAAAAAATATAGCTGTGACAGAAATATAAATAAATGAAGATGGCCAAATACCTTGCTTATAAGTATTTTTAAGGAACCTGAAAACAATACTAGCAGCGCAGCTTACTAAAAATGGCAACAGACTATACAAATAATGTTTGAACTTTCGCTTTAAAGGACCACTATAGGCACCCAGACCACTTCAGCTTAATGAAGTGGTCTGGGTGCTAGGTTCAGCTAGGTTTAACCCTTTTTTATATAAACATAGCAGTTTCAGAGAAACTGCTATGTTTATAATGGGGTTAATCCAGCCTCTAGTGGCTGTCTCATTGACAGCCGCTAGAGGGCTTCCGCACTTATCACTGTGATTTTCACAGTGAGAAGACGCCAGCGTCCATAGGAAAGCACTGAGAATGCTTCCCTATGGACTGGCTGAATGCGCGCGCGGCTCCTGCCGCGCATGCGCATTAAGCCGAGGAGCAGAGGAAGAGGAGAGGAGGAGGAGAGTCCCCCGCCTGGCGCTAGAGAAAGAGGTAACTTTAACCCCTTCCACCCCCTAGAGCCCGGCGGGAGGGGGACCCTGATGGTGGGGGCACCCTCAGGGCACTATAGTGCCAGGAGAACGAGTATATTTTCCTGGCAGTATAGTGGTCCTTTAACAATATCTGTAAAGTAGGTCTCTTCATTTATTAGGCATAGAATTATACATGCTTGTGAGCAACAGAAGTATACCATGCCCTAAATGGAAAATGTAAGCATCATAACCGCTACGACTTGCTGTAGTAGTTATAATACTAGAACACTTTTGACATTTTTAAATGAAAGAGTCCAACAATTTTTGGACAGTTTGACAATTATCTGTCTCTCTCAAAAACCTGCAGTTGCACCCCCCCCCCCCCCTTCACAGGTATTGCTAAAGCAGAAGTTCCCCTTCCATGTTATATACATATAACTCAATTCTGGCCCTGTTATGGCTTAAATATACAAAGCGGTTTTCCTGACACTATTGTGCCCTGTGGGTGCCCCCACCCTCAGGGTCCCCCTCCCGTTGCACTGAAGAGGTTAAAACTCCTTCAGCAGCTTACCTTATTCCAGTGCCGGGCTCCCTTGGTGCTGGTGACTTCTCGTCCCCAGCCGACGTCAGAGGAGCCAAATGCGCATGCGCGGCAAGTGCCGTGCGTGCATTCAAAGTGTCCATAGGAAAGCATTGAGAAATGCTTTCCTATGGACGCTCTGCGTGATGGAGGCATTATATGCCTCCAGCATCGCAGGTGCGCCTATAGTTGCTGTCCGGAAGACAGCCACTAGAGGCTGGCTTAGCCCCAAATGTAAACATAGCAGTTTCTCTGAAACTGTTATGTTTGCATCTGAAGGGTTAAAACCTGAGGGACCTGGCACCCAGACCACTTTAAAGAACATCCACTTTAAAGAACCACTACATATACACTTAACACTTAAAGGGACACTGTAGGCACCCAGACCACTTCAGACAGCGCCACTTGTAGAGGTCTGGGTGCCAACTCCCATCACCCTTAACCCTGCAAGTGTAATTATTGCAGTTTTTATAAACTGCAATAATTACCTTGCAGGGTGAAGACCTCCTCTAGTGGTCGTCTACCAGACAGCCACTAGAAGGACTTCTGGCTTCTTTGACGACTTTTGGTCGTCTAAATGACGCTGGACATCCTCACGCTATGCATGAGGACCTCCAGCATCGCCGGAATCCCCATAGGAAAGCATTAAATAATGCTTTCCTATGGGGAGGTCTAATGCGCGCATGTGGTCTCCCCTCTCGGCGGGGGTCTCCCCTGTTGGCGGGGGAGGAGCATGGGCGGAGCCTGACCCAGCACCGAGGGACATTGGCGCTGGATCCAGGTAAATGTCTGGCAGGAGGGAGGGGGGCACTCCAGGAATCTCTAGTGCCAGGAAAACATATTAGCTTTCCTGGCACTGGAGAATCCCTTTAATCTCAATGATCTGGGATGTTCTGGGTGCAGTGGACCTGTTGTTTTAACCCTTAAATGCAATAAATTGCATTTTTGTAAAAAACTGCAATGTTTACCCTGAAGGGTTAAACACACCTCTAGTGGCTATCACACCCCACTAGATGCATTTTTCTATGCAACATTTGAGTGAATCTTGGGTCATATAACCAAATGATACTCGTAGGAAAGCATTCACTTCAATGCTTTCCTTTGAGGAGTATTTGATTGGATGTTTGTGTTCTGAAGTGTTCCTTTAACACTATACAAACTTACAAACCTGTTTTCTTAACTCTATAGTGTTCTGCTAATTCTTTAGGTGTCTGGAAGTGGTAATGGTGCCTGGAGTCTGTATGTCAACTACCGAGATTAACCTGTTATCTGCCGTACATATAACTCCTCCTGCAGCAGCTTCAAATAGGCGTCATCGGTCAGTCCTCTGGCTAAATTCAATTCTGTACAACTTTCATTGCACAGAATGTTAATCATTGGCTGAGAGCAATCAACTGACTCTCTCAGCCAAGCAGCTTCTGTTGCTTTGCAGAAGCTCGAAGCTCATCATTGGCATTATAGCCCTGCTTTGGCCCAAGTAAGGGGGAACACTGAAGCTAAAACCAATGCTTCTTGACTCTGTGTACAAAACTCCTTATGCCATTCATCACAACTAAAATAAAACAATGGGGGATATATAAAAGTGTTCTGTATAGTTGTGGTTAAATTATTTTATTATTTTGATAGTGTTTATTAAAGTGATATGAAAAGTGGTGGATTTATTCATGAGAAATGCCGCCACATTGATAAATCTTCCCCATCGTTTATATGTAGTGGACAGGCATTGGTATAAATGTAATTCTCCTTCCACATTAGCATTAATTGTAATTCTCCTTCCACATTAGCATATCGGTTCCTTATGTCTTTGTAAGTTATTCATTGTAGCCAGTGCCAATTAATTAAAGGGACACTATAGTCACCCAGACCACTTCATTGAGCTTAAGTGGTCTGGGTGACTATAGTGTCCCTTTAATTAATTGGCACTGGCTACAATGAATAACTTACAAAGACATAAGGAACCGATATGCTAATGTGGAAGGAGAATTACAATTAATGCTAATGTGGAAGGAGAATTACATTTATACCAATGCCTGTCCACTACATATAAACGATGGGGAAGATTTATCAATGTGGCGGCATTTCTCATGAATAAATCCACCACTTTTCATATCACTTTAATAAACACTATCAAAATAATAAAATAATTTAACCACAACTATACAGAACACTTTTATATATCCCCCATTGTTTTATTTTAGTTGTGATGAATGGCATAAGGAGTTTTGTACACAGAGTCAAGAAGCATTGGTTTTAGCTTCAGTGTTCCCCCTTACTTGGGCCAAAGCAGGGCTATAATGCCAATGATGAGCTTCGAGCTTCTGCAAAGCAACAGAAGCTGCTTGGCTGAGAGAGTCAGTTGATTGCTCTCAGCCAATGATTAACATTCTGTGCAATGAAAGTTGTACAGAATTGAATTTAGCCAGAGGACTGACCGATGACGCCTATATGAAGCTGCTGCAGGAGGAGTTATATGTACGGCAGATAACAGGTTAATCTCGGTAGTTGACATACAGACTCCAGGCACCATTACCACTTCCAGACACCTAAAGAATTAGCAGAACACTATAGAGTTAAGAAAACAGGTTTGTAAGTTTGTATAGTGTTAAAGGAACACTTCAGAACACAAACATCCAATCAAATACTCCTCAAAGGAAAGCATTGAAGTGAATGCTTTCCTACGAGTATCATTTGGTTATATGACCCAAGATTCACTCAAATGTTGCATAGAAAAATGCATCTAGTGGGGTGTGATAGCCACTAGAGGTGTGTTTAACCCTTCAGGGTAAACATTGCAGTTTTTTACAAAAATGCAATTTATTGCATTTAAGGGTTAAAACAACAGGTCCACTGCACCCAGAACATCCCAGATCATTGAGATTAAAGGGATTCTACAGTGCCAGGAAAGCTAATATGTTTTCCTGGCACTAGAGATTCCTGGAGTGCCCCCCTCCCTCCTGCCAGACATTTACCTGGATCCAGCGCCAATGTCCCTCGGTGCTGGGTCAGGCTCCGCCCATGCTCCTCCCCCGCCAACAGGGGAGACCCCATGCGCGCATTAGACCTCCCCATAGGAAAGCATTATTTAATGCTTTCCTATGGGGATTCCGGCGATGCTGGAGGTCCTCATGCATAGCGTGAGGATGTCCAGCGTCATTTAGACGACCAAAAGTCGTCAAAGAAGCCAGAAGTCCTTCTAGTGGCTGTCTGGTAGACGACCACTAGAGGAGGTCTTCACCCTGCAAGGTAATTATTGCAGTTTATAAAAACTGCAATAATTACACTTGCAGGGTTAAGGGTGATGGGAGTTGGCACCCAGACCTCTACAAGTGGCGCTGTCTGAAGTGGTCTGGGTGCCTACAGTGTCCCTTTAAGTGTTCAGTGTATATGTAGTGGTTCTTTAAAGTGGATGTTACCCTCCTTCCAAAATGAGTATTTTATAAAGATAAAATCTTCATAAAAAATACTCACACTGGCGGTTTTGGAAATTCACTGAAATTCCAACCTAGTTTCAAGATATATTGAGACAAAGTATTAACTACTTTGTCACAGTATTTTTTCATTTGCTTGACAAAAAGACAGAGTCAAACCTTGTCAAAGCTTGTGATGGCTGAGGGGAAAATCCTCTGTTTATGGAGAATTCCATGATCTCGCTGGAACCTCCTTAGACCTAAGTGTTGTACTCTCACTTCTTCAGCATCTTCAGGCCACTGGACAAGCGGTGGTGATGTCACTGTCGGGGTTCTTTGCAAATGATGCAAAGACCCCAGATGGTGACAGATCTTCTTTAAATTTCAAATTTACTTTGAATTCCAAACAATTCACACTTTATTGAATACATTTGCTGTGTTCCACTACTGTAATTACTCTAGATTTATATTCTGCTATATCTCCTGAAGAAATCAATACCTCCTATTTTGTATACATTTGCCAGGCTTTCTGTAAAGTTACAGGGTCAAATAAATGACAGCCATGAATTATGGTCTTCCCAGAGATGATATCAAGATATATACAGATGTATTAACAAAAGAATAGTCCTCACACACCTCCATCACTAATTCCTCTGGTACTGCATGATAATTCCTGACCATTCAGCTGACACCAATCCAGGGCTCTTTTTAGCAGATATAATGATCTTTTACGGGTAAGACTCTCATGCCAGGTTAATCCATCCTGAACAGATTTCCAGAATCCAATGGAGCACCAAGATTGGAACCCAAGCCCAACTCCACATCCTTGGGCGAAGAGCTCGTCTGCCAGGGTACACAACACCAATACCCTGCGACTCAAAGATGCACTTGTACCATTCTGCAACACTGAATCCCCTATCATCCTGTCCAGAAGTTGATTCAAGCTCTTGCTATTAGCAGCCAGGCATGGCAACAACCTTCCACACAGCAAATTAGAAGCTTCATCTGTGCCATCCCTAAGCAGAGTCACAGCTGTGTAAACCAGCTGCTCCATCTCATGGGCACAGTCCCCTGCAGAAAGCAGGATGAGGGTGGGAACTACAGCCCCCAGGACCTCTATAGCTTCTTCCACAGACATCGCCATGGTCCCTAGCTCTGTGGCTGAGCTCCTCCATCTCTCTAGTTGTTGGGGTGACCCAATAGTCCCTTTGTTTCCTTCACCGTCGGGTAAAGTTTTGCTCTGGGTTTCTTTCCATTGACCCTGCAGACTGTGCAGAGCTAGTTGGCATGCCTTTTCAGCCACCTGTCGCCCGGCAATTTCAGCGCAATGACGTAACACCCCACAAATACTTCTAGTCATTCGCGTGACATCACATGGCCTCTGATCATTTCCCTGTAAAGAGCTCAATAAGGGCAGGCAGCGCCCGAGTGCCAGCTCGGTGACAGTGCCGGATACCGGGGATGGCAGAGTGCGCCCATCAGCCGCCAGTCTCTCTAACACCAAGCGCAGCAGTTCCAGGCTCTCGGGTGTAGGGCTAGATCGGGTCACGTCCCATGAGCTCAGTTTACTAATGAGGGCGGCTTGGTCCCCGCAGCTCGAGAGCAGTACATCTGCCCACATTGCTTCCATGCTCACTATTCACGTGTGGACATAACATGTGTCGCACTGTTTAAGAGTAATCATTATGAGCAATAAGTCTATGCGGCCATCTTTGTTTGGGGCAGTTTCCTCTCTGGACTCTGCATGGACATGATACTTGTTTCTTTCTTACTGTATCCATTACATTTTGTTTCCAATTTTGAGAGAGCTTTAATGCAATCAAATTAAAAGATTTGTTTATGAGAAAATGCGTTTATTATATCCAGTAGTCAAAACACAGGCTATGCTATTTGAGAAGGTCTTTTGTCTCTACTAGGGTTGACACTGCAGTGAGGATTCAAAGTGAAGTGGACACTATGCAGACCACTGCATCTCATTGAAGTGGTCTGGTTGCAGTGTTACTCTCTCCTTACCTCTGCAAGAGTTTAGAGAAACTGAAATATTCACATTGCCACGTTAAGGCTACCACTAGTTACTGTCTACCAGATTCACGTAAGGACGTCCAGCGTCTTCAAAATCCCAGTATGTTAGCATCACCATGGGGGATGTCCCGCTTAACCCCTTAATGACCGCGGACGTACAGGGTACGTCAGACAAAAAACGGTCGTTAACGACCGCTGACGTACCGTGTACATTCGCTGCAAATATGAGCGGTGGAAGCGATCGTGATCGCTTCCAGCCACTCGAAGGGTATTGCAGCGATGCCTCGATGTCGAGGCATTCTGCAATACCCCTCCTGGCTGCCGGGCCCCTGAGTGATTGCTCCCCCAGAAGCGATCACTTTCGGGTTGCCCCACGTGGCGCCCGGCAGTGTAGCATAGAATCAGAATCGGCAAGGCTTCAATGTGGCTTACAATAAGGCGCTGCTTTTCTAAAGGGGCTTCTGGGGGTATCCATAGCCTGCCTCATCATAGAGGCAGGCTAGGGTCATCCAATCAGAGCTTGCCCCTATAACACTTTTATTATAACTATGATCCCCATTTGTCTGATCAGGTCAATATTAGTAAATATTGACTCTGATCATGGCCGGACTGGGAATGAAAAGCTGCCCTGGAAAAAAATTCTATACCAGCCCCATAATGCATCGCGCCAGCATAGTGTGCTTTTTTTCTCCCCCTAGCCTCTTCATGTGTCTTTTTACTCCCCTGCCCTTTCATGTGTCTCATTCCACCCCCTCCATCCTTACATGTGTATCATTACCCCTGCCATACTTACTCCAGCCCCTCCATACTTCTAAATCCCTCCCCCCAGATATCCATGTGTCTCAATAGCTCCCTCAGCCCCTCCATGTGTCTTATTAGCCCCTCCATATGTCTTATTAGACCCCCATCCCTCCATGTGTCTCATTAGCCCCCATGTGTCCCTATTGCCCCCTATCCCTCCATGTTTCTCAATCCATCCCCCCCAGCCCTCTATGTGTCTCAATCCATTCCCCCCAGCCCTCCATGTGTCTCATTACCCCCCCCCCCAGACCTCCAAGTGCCCTATTATCTACCTCAGTCCCTCCATAGGTCCATATGGCCCCTACTATCCCTCCATGCATTCCAATAACCCCCTCCCAGCTGTTCATGTGTCCCTATAGCTCCCCCAGCACCCAAGCGTCCCATTAGTTCCCCCACAGCCCCCATGTGTCCCACTGGTTTCCCCCTAGCCGCCATGTGTCCCATTAGCTCCCCCCCAGCACCCATGTGTTCCATTAGTTCCCGACCCAAGTGTCCCATTAGTTCCCCCACAGCCCCCATGTGTCCCATTAGCTCCCCCCAGCCACCCTGTGTCCCATTAGTTCCCCCCAGTCCCCATGTGTCCCATTAGTCCCCCCCCAGCTCTCTCTGTACCTTGCTGTAGTGTGGCAGAGCAGGCAGACCGCGCGGTGAAGGGGCTCCTGCTCACTGTACCCGGTCTGACAGGAATAAGTTCTGTGTGCTCTCTGTGAGCACTTCCTGTCAGACCGGGTAAGGGAATAGAAGCTCCTCTACCGTGGTCTGCCTGCTTGGCCACGCTACATTCTTGGCCACGCGTCTCCTCCTGCCAGTTACTCTGTCGGCTCGTTGGCCAGTGTGCACTAGGTGGCCGCGCACTGGCCCAATAGTGTGCCGGCCCACCGGGAAATTTCCCATATCCCGATCAGTGTTGATCTCCCTCCCTCTCTTCACTTATGTTTTAGTGAGAAAGAGATCTGTGTTTTAGGTAGAGAGATTTAGTTTTTTTTTTATTATTATTTATAATTTTTATTATTTTCATACAAAAATAGACATTTATCTTACTTACTTACATAGAAAATGAAATTCAGAATTCAATCGAAATCATACAAAAGGTCATAGTACAATATATACATACAAATACATCAACTTTCATGCCAAATGGAGAGCAGGGGAAGATCTACAGATTGGTTACAGAGTTCCAGGGTCACATTAGAGTCTTATACTAGTTTTCCACCCTTTAGTCTTTAGATGTGACCTGGACATTCTGTCACTCAGGGACCATAATCACCATATTCCCTTTATAACTTTTCTAGCCAAAAGGTGCTATAGTCTTTGGCTTTCAGATCTTTACCATATAGCTTGTCTAATTGGGATTCCATTCCCAATTGAAACTTAACCTGGGATAGGAGTTTGTGTAAAGAAAAGGGTAATTAATTTTTCCAATTCCTAGCTATTATTATCTTTACTGCTATCATAAAATGAGTATAAATAGTCGAATCCTTCTGAGATAAGGAATCAATATTTAAATGTAAAATAGCATTTTCTGGGAATTTAGGAATAGGCTTAGAAATCAATTTATCAAGAGTAACAAAACTTTCCTGCCAGAAGTTTCTGACAATCTCACATTCCCACCAGATGTGTATGAAAGAGCCCAACTATTGCTTACATCTCCAACATAGTGGTGAAGTCGAGCTATACATATTGGCTAGTCTGGTAGGGACAAGGTACCATCTATTTATTACTTTATATAATGTTTCCAGTAAATTCAAACAATGAATATTTTTAGCTGTTCTGGATATAACTGCACACCAATTTCCTTATTAATTTTTATTTTTAATTCTTTCTCCCATTTTTGCAAAGAAGTAATGACAGGTAGTGATGTCGCGAACATGAAATTTTCGGTTCGCGAACGGCGAACGGGAACTTCCGCAAACGTTCGCGAACCAGCGAACCGGGCGAACCGCCATTGACTTCAATGGGCAGGCGAATTTTAAAACCCACAGGGACTCTTTCTGGCCACAAAAGTGATGGAAAAGTTGTTTCAAGGGGACTAACACCTGGACTGTGGCATGCCGGAGGGGGATCCATGGCAAAACTCCCATGGAAAATTACACAGTTGATGCAGAGTCTGTTTTTTTTTAATTCTTTATTTTTATTGTGCATAGTGTTACATACATGCTTGTTCCGCCCCAAAAGCAGGTAACAAACCAGATAGGTTACAACGCATAAATACATTTTTAGGACGGTGGTATAACGTGCAAATTTTTGAAGGTTAGTAAACAGACGTAACGGAGCTCCGTGTACTCCGACCGAGTACCCTCCGTTGATGGATGCTCCTAGCGCTTACAGAGGACTCCAAGCACTGCAGACGACACCACAACCACCGCACGCTCCACAACCGCCGGAGCTTAACTGGAGCCGCGCCGTCTTCCTTCCACCCTGGAATGAACCTCCAGCATTCAGGACCGTGTGGGGAAGACCTCTCCTCCAGGAGAGCGTATCCGGAACAAGCTCTTAAAAGAGCTAAGTGATTAAGCTCAGGGGAATATGTAGAGCATAGCAATCCCCAGTGTGATACAGCAATTCCCTCCAATAACGAGACAAGGCTACGTTTTGAAGGGTCAAGAAGAACTCAGGACTGGGACACCCAGCCTGCTTTTTATTACAAAAAGGTACACACAGGACACTCCCAGGGGGAGGATGAAATTAACCAATCACATACATGGTACCACCCCCACGTCTCCTCCCCTCAGATAAACATATAACATAATTATAGCATACAGTAAAAATACAGTTTTCACACATACACTGTAACTTTAAAACTATACATTCAATCTCTATAAAAATATTTGAACTCAGCACACTTCAAACATAAACACTTCCAAAAATCAGCCAAATCCCTCCGGCGGATCAAAAGTTAGCTGGAGGTCCCTTTATGACCGACCGCAAGCACAATTTCCTGCCCAAAACAGTTCCATAGATTTGGGCTGTGCGGTCGGTCAATTTCATGCCGAAAAACGACCATTTCGAACGGGACTTAGTCTCTGGAGCTTAAAAAACGAAGTGTAGGAGAAGGTAAGGGTCAGCGGTGTTCGGCAAAATGTGTAGCCGATTTCAGTTCCACAGAATCTTTAGCATACACCGCTGACCGCATTCGAATGAACAAAGATGGCCGCCACCACGTGCAATTAACCTGCAGTAACCTCACAGCCTGGGAGGTAAATTGCCTGCACACTTTAACTTCTGGGTGGTCCGCCTGTGTAATACTTGGTTCAGTAAGCCCTATTTAAAGGGCCATACACACCCAATAAAAGTTCATCAGTTTTCAGGGGCACAATCTTCCAGGGGCCATAGTCATGAGGAAGGAGGCTGGCAAACAGGCTTCTCCACAATCCAGGGAAGCAGGGCAATTTCTCATTTAAAGGGCCAGTTACAAATAGCAATTTGTAACAGACATTAACTGTTGTAAGAGTAAATTGTGTTATCGTTGCTAAATAGCTTGGTAGTTAAATCATGGTAAGTCAAACTGCAGAAACATTCTGAAGGCGAACAATCTGGTAACTATGAGTTATGCTGAGTCTCATGCATATACTGGGAAACAACCTGACCTTTCCTGAAATGCTATACTACAATACTGGGTCGCAGTTAAATTACAAAGAGTGAAAGTCATGAGCTAAGCAATGCATTATACATCTGTTGCCTAGTGCTCTAAGCTTAAGTGTGTGAGGTCTAGTTAAGGCAAATTGTAATGAGGCAATAGATTGAACTTTACTAGCTGTACTATCTGATAGCTTAAGAGTGTATGCATTTTAAGCTAAGGCAGGTGATTGGTAGCTCTGACCAACCTGTAATACACTGGGGTAAATATTTGATATGCACAATTTTAGAATAGTTAGCAGGAATAGAGTCAGATGAGTGACAAAGAGTGAAATCATAGGGTAGAAGCATAGGAATTCGAGTAAACTGCAAATGCTGTAGGCACTGTAGGTAGTGTGTCTGGCTGAGCATACTAGGATTTAACTGTAGGGCAGATAATAACTGGCTTAAATCAATGTCCATGGAAGCAGGCTAAGTTACATGAGTCCATCAGGTTGAGCAGAATTTGAGCAGGTCTCCTGTGGTTTTCGCTGCACTGTGTTTGCTTGGTGAGTGCCGCTTGTGCCCTGGTGTTGCTGTGGAGTCATCCTGCGCGGTTCATTGGCGTATGGTGGTAGTTTAGGTCTGGGCTGGTATGGAGGGCCAGTTCTAGCTGGAGGCAGGGAGGAGGGCTTGGTGTTCTGTCCCTCTGGCTGGTCTTGTCTGGTCTGCTTGCTTTAGGGTCTGGTAGCCCCTGTGGTTCTGCTTTATAGGGGTGGTTTAGTGGGATCCCGCTTCGCGTATACCCCTTTGCTCCCTGGTATTTGCCCGCAGCCTGTACCTTTTTGCTGTTCATCATGGTCCGCCAATTTAAACCTGGGGCAGGCTTTCAAGGTGGTCTGATGGTCCCCTTTAGTCAGTGCGATCGCGCACATGTTTGGTGTGCGGTGGCCATCTTGGATTGTCGCCCGGTGGAAGTTCCTCGCCTGGGTTGTTGATTAGGCCCAGGTTGGTACTCTGTTGCGTGCACTTGCAGACCGGGATGACCCCCCCGGTCCAGAGGGGGGGGGGGAAGGGCGCGAGGCGCTGGCTGGAGACCCAGGAGAGCGGCCGTCTCGTCCCGGCTCAAGCTCCAACGAGCTCTGGGCCCCAGTCGGGTTACTGTCGGTCTCAGGCGGTATCCCCGCTTACCCCAGCGTTTGGGGGTCTGTGTGGTCACCGGTGTGGCGCGGTTGACGCCGGCTTTCGGGCCCTGAAGCGGGAGCTCAGACAGAGCACGTCTGATCCTGCCGGCGGTCAGGCCCCGCCCCCGCAGAGTCTGGTTTTAATCCATAAAGGGCAGAAATCACCTAACGTTCCTAAATCACAATGGATATGGATTGACACCTGACATATGACATATTGACACCTTGACATATCGATTGACACCTGTCCTCAGAGACCCTGATACACACTGACACAGAGCAGAATAGGGACTATTCCCCCTACATAGGGTCACTTGGCAGATATGGATTGACACCTTTCCTAAGGATCCCTGATACACACTGACACAGAGCAGAATAGGGACTATTCCCCCTACATAGGGTCACTTGGCAGATATGGATTGACACCTATCCTAAGGATCCCTGATACACACTGACACAGAGCAGAATAGGGACTGTTCCCCCTACATAGGGTCACTTGGCAGATATGGATTGACACCTATCCTAAGGATCCCTGATACACACTGACCCAGAGCAGAATAGGGACTGTTCCCCCTACATAGGGTCACTTGGCAGATATGGATTGACACCTGTCCTCAGGGACCCTTATACACACTGACACAGAGCAGAATAGGGACTGTTCCCCCTACATAGGGTCACTTGGCAGATATGGATTGACACCTGTCCTCAGGGACCCTGAAACACACTGACACAGAGCAGAATAGGGACTGTATCCCCTATATAGGGTCACTTGGCAGATATGGATTGACACCTGTCCTCAGAGACCCTGATACACACTGACACAGAGCAGAATAGGGAATATTCACTAAATGCCAAACATTGTTATACAGGGGGAATATTCAGTAAATAAGGATAAGGGGGGGGACCTACTGTCCTCCCCCCCCCCCGGCCCCCACTCCTGTGCGTGGGGGCCATAAATCACAATGGGGAGGGACCTACTGTCCTCCTGCCCGCCCCCACCCGTGAGCGGTGGGTGGGGGCCAATAATAATCAGGGGGGACCTACTGTATGATGTTGTATCGATCAGGTAGTGTAAGGGTTACGCCCGCTTCACAGTGACAGACCAAACTCCCCGTTTAGCGCACCGCAAACAACCGAAAACAGTCCATTTGCACAACCGCAAACTCCCCATTTGCACAAGGTTGGATACCAAGCTTGCCTTGTCCTCACTGATGTCATTGAAGGTCTCTTCCTCCACCCAGCCACGTACAATACCAAGGGTCCCTGAAAGTATGCTAATAAACTGAAAAAAGAAAAAATCTCCCAAGAAGGAGATCTAAAACTGGCATAGGAAAAGGTTAGACAACTAAAATAAAGTGATACCTACAAATCCTAGTGAGTATAGGTGCATAATAGAGGGAGAAAGGGAAAGCAGAGTAATGCTTCCTAATACCGTAGTTAGTACCCTTTGTTAAAGTAAATTGAGTAATGGACAAAAGTCTTTATTGTATCATTTATAAATAACAAAGGGATACTATACTCGTTCCCCTATAGTGGCTAATTGTGTAATGGTAATACTATTACCTATATAATATTGGCAGGGGCAAGGAAATTCCCTCTAAATAGATGGGTATAGGCAGAGAGTATGGAGACCGGAGTGATAAAGTGTCAATAAGGCGATATAAAGTTAAATGTATCACAGACACACAGCCACCCTTTCTCTTAGCTAGTTTCCAGAAATGCTGGATAGGTAGAAGGGCTATAAAGACTCAGAGAGGTCTAAGAAGAATCCTCTAAACTAGCCCTAATCTCCTTAAACACCTTCAAGGGTGTTCTAAGCTAAAGCTCAATCTAAACGTTTAGATGACTGCCTGATTTCCCATCACAGATGCTGACTAGGAATAACAGTGTGCAAGACAAAGAGTGGGTCTAAGTGCCCATAGTGCAGTAAAGTGTCCCTAGTGAAGTGAAAAAGAGAATAACGAGCTGGCGCCCAAGAGAATAACGAGCTGGCGCCCTATCAGGGGACGTGTATATGGCATCGATTTTAGGAACCGGGAGATGGAAAAAGATGCTTGGTCGGTCCTCCTACTTCAAATTTGGGGCACTGCGCGTGCAATCTAATGTGCCACCAGATAGGAGTGGTGTGTTAAGTAGTACTATTCCTATCAGTTTAATCCCTGTTATGTGCCTTTTTTTGGTTTGGTTTTTGAAGCCACAGTGCAGCACCAGAGGCCCGAAAAATTAGGCATGTACACATGCCTGAAAAATTAGGTATTGTTGCAGCCGCTGCTGTAGCAGCGGCCAGAAAAATTGATGTTTGTTTCCCAGGCAGAAAGTGCCCTAAAACATTGCGGCTTGAACCCTAGTTGGTGGCGGATAAGTCACGCAAGTCAACCGGCATTCAGAGCTAAAATACAGCAGCGTGTGGACCATTTTTAGCCCAAGGCAGCTCATCTCATCAGGCCTTTTTTAGTCGAATGTATCGCCCACTGTCAGTCCCTTCGGGAACCCTCCCTCATTCATCTTAAAAAAGCTGAGGTAATCTAGACTTTTTTGAACTAGGCGACTTCTCTTCTCTGTGACCTCCTACTGCACTGAAGGTCTTTTCTGACAGGACACTTGAAGCGGGGCAGGCCAGAAGTTCGATCGCAAATTGTGATAGCTCAGGCCACAGGTCAAGCCTGCACACCCAGTAGTCAAGGGGTTCATCACTCATCACAGTCATTGGCATGTTGTTTCGCCGCTGGATATCTGCAAAGTGCGCCATGGCCGTGTAGGAACGCCTGAAATGGCCACACACCTTCCTGGCCTGCTTCAGGACGTCCTGTAAGCCTGTGTACTTATGCACAAAGCGTTGTACGATCAGATTACACACATGTGCCATGCACGCACATGTGTCAACTTGCCCAACTTCAATGCCGCCAACAAATTTGTTCCGTTGTCACAAACCACTTTGCCGATATCCAGTTGCTGCGGAGTCAGCCACTTTTTTACCTGTGCGTTCAGGGCGGACAGGAGTGCTTGTCCGGTGTGACTCACTGCTTTCAAGCAAGTCAAACCCAAGACGGCGTGACACTGCCGTATCCGGGATGTGGAATAGTACCTGGGGAGCTGGGGGGGTGCCGTTGATGTGGAGCAAGACGCAGCAGCAGAAGAGGACTCAGCCGAGGAGGTTATGGAAGAGGATGGAGTAAGCAGGGCCGGATTAACATAGGGGCTGATGGAGCTGCAGCTCCAGGCCCATAGGATAGGCCCATTTAAAAAAAAAAGCAGACACTAGGGGGTACTGAGACACTAGGGGACATGGTAACACAGACACTGGGAGACTTGGGAACACTGAGACACTTGGGGACACTGGAAAACATGGGGACACCGAGACACTAGGGGACACTGGGACACATGGAGATGCTGAGACACTTGGGGACGCTGTGAGACATAGGGACATTGGGAGACACTGAGACATTGGGACACATAGACACTATGTCCCCATGTCTCCCAGTGTCCCCATGTCCCCCAGCCAGTGTCCCTAGTGTCTCAGTGTCCCCAAGTCTCCCAGTGTCTGTGTCCCATGTCTCTCAGTGTGCCTAGTGACCCCATGTGTCCCTATATGTCCCAGTGTCCCCATGTCTATGTCCACAACTGTCCCCATGTCTCTCAGTGTCTCCAAGTGTCTGTCTCCCAGCCAGTGTCCCCTAGTCTCCCAGTGTCCCCTAGTCTCCCAGTGTCTGTGTTCCCATGTCTGTGTCCCTAGTGTCTTAGTGTCCCCAAATGTTTCAGTGTCCCCATGTCTCCCAGTGTCTGTGTCCCTAGTGTCCCCATTTCTCCCAGTTTCCCAAAATATCTCAGTGTCCCCATGTCTCTGTGTCCCCGGGTCTCTGTGTCCCCAGTATCCTAGTGACATGGGGACACACTGAGACATTGGGACACTGGGAGAAATGGGGACACTGAGACACTGGGAGACTAGGGGACTGGGTGACATGGGGACACTGACACTGTGATACATAGGGACACTGAGACACTGGGTGACAGGGACATACTGGGAGCAATCCATCTATACAGCAGAATCAAACTGTGAGTAGTTTGTTGGTGATTTTACAGAATTTTCTCTGATGTCACTCCTTGTGATTTAAATCATGTGATGTCACGCATAACTAATTAATTATACAAATGATTAAGGCTGGCAACCTTAACTACTCTTCACATACTCTTGCTTAAAGGAGCACTATAGGGTCAGGAACGCAATCATGTCTTTCTGACCCTATTATGTTAAAACCACCACCCTGGCCCCTTCTTGCCTCACTAAATATAGTAAAATATTACTTGTATTCAAGTCTGCAGCTGCTGGCTCTGCCTCTGAACTGACTGTCTGCTGACATCATCAGAAGAGGTGGTCTGAGCAAATTACAATACTTCCCCATAGGATTGGCTGAGACTGTCAACTAGGCAGATCAGGGGCAGAGCCAGCACAAGTCCAACATAGCCCTGGCCAATCAGCATCTCCTCATAAAGATAAATTGATTCAGTGCATCTCTATGAGGAAAGTTCAGTGTCTGCATGCAGAGGGTGGAGACACTGAATGGCAGTGCTGCACACTAGGCAATACTGCCCCAGGAAGCACCTCTAACAGCCATCTAAGGAGCGGCCAGTGGAGTTATTTTCTTTGAAAAGACAGTGTTTACTCCAAAAAGCCTGAATGGAATGATCCTACTTACCAGAACAAATACAATAAGCTGTGGTTGTTCTGGTGACTATAGTGTCCTTTTAAGTTTGGAAGCTTAAGAGGGATATATGGGAACAAAACTTGTGTGGACTGGCTGACAATAAAATTAGTTTAGGTAATGCAGACATTGGTCTCTCTAACACTGTGGTATGTCCCCTTTCTTCTACACTCACTACATACACCTTTTCTCTGTCTCAGACTATATACCAGGAACTTCTGCCTGCTAGTAAGAAGGTAAGGAGACAAGTGGACCAGCGAGTGCTAGGGGACAGTCCTTAGAAAGCATGAGTGAGCGCATCATTAGACACATTTATGTCAAGCTCAGGGTGCTGCCTGCATAGTATGCCCTTAGTTGGACAGCGTGCAGGTTGGCAGGCAGCCTGACATGCTTTCATGCCAGGCTGACCTTCCAATTCTTTGGACAAACATGCCCCCTTTTTGGGCATGTTCACCCCTTTTGGCAGGTCTGGTCACGTGATTCACGCCAGTGGCACACCCTTTCACCCCGCCCATTGACTTCCTGCTTCACTGGACACTGCTGTTAGGGGTTATGGATTTACTTGAAAGATGAAAGCATAAATTAGAGAGTGATACCGGAGAAACTGACGGAAGCCAAGCACAGAGAGATGGACACAGGTTTCTTCAGGAAGGAAGAGATTCTTTATTGGATCACCGATCGGGACTCAGAGGGACTAGCGTCACCAAAATACAGCAAAGTCTGAGTACTGAATACATAGAGTACATTCCTTATATAGCACTGTAGCTCCTCCCACAATTAACTACACCCACACATACCCTTAACCTATTTAATAAATAGAGTCTAAACTCATCCATCCGGTCTAACCACGTGGCTCATCTGATACAAAGGAGAGGGACGCGTAATTCCAGTTCTTACATTCCTGCACCTGGTCAGTACAGTGATAACAGTATCTTAGCTACGTGTAATTAACTAACTGATACTACAAACACATATACATACATATGCCTTGTGGCAATCTTAGCCTGCTAAACTTGTATTTTACTGGAATTACATCACATTCCCCCCTTTGATGCCTCTGATATTTCACAATTACTTGAGGCATCACTTAACCTTGGTTTGCATATACCTCAGGTTACCATGAACCAGACCAGACTTATCTTATGATGTGAATCTTTTAACACTCATCTTCCTGCATTGGTTCTCCTTGATCTAGAGCCTTATACTTATATATCGCCATTATCTGTGCAGCAGCCTTCCTCTCTGCTATACTTCCTATCAGGCTTTGCACAGACCTAACTACTAAGGGTATAAGACACGGTAGGAGTAGACACAACAGTAAAATCAGTAGGACTCCACCTACCACTGCCTTAAGCCCTCCAAACCACTCATACCAGCTACCAAACCAACTACTTGGATTGTACCCTTTCCATACCTGAGTAGGCACATGCACTAGTTTAACCATATGGCTAGTAAGCTCAGCTATTGCTTGCCCTTCGTCATCTATTTGAAGACAGCAATTGCTCAGGTTAAACTTCCCACATACACCTCCCTCTACTGCCAAAAGGTAATCCAAGGCTAATCTATTTTGGTACACTGCTGTCCTCATCCTGGTATTATGCTTCGCTAGAAGATTGAGTGCTTGTGAGGTCTCATTAGTAATAATCTCAACCACCGCCTGTAATCTTATAATACGGTTGAGCATATAAATTGGGGTTCTATAACCAAAGGTACCATCTTCTGCCCACGTGGCTGGCCCATAATAATCTATGATACGCTGGGGAGGCCATTCATTATCTTCCCAGGTGCCTATCTCTAAGGGTCCCCTTTTCTTCCTATGATTCACATCATACACTTTAACACCTAAAGTCTCACCTGTTTCAATCGGTAACAAGAAGAAGGATGGTTTGAGCATACCCAACACACATGCCCCTTCCCAGTCCTGTGGCAACTCCGAATAGGCTTTCTTACCACAGATCCAGTACAAATTTGCTGGGGCTCTCCAGGTAGATGTGATGGATAAATCAAACCACACATCCTTTAAACTGGCATATCTAGCAAACGGGTTAGATGGTTCTGAGACATTTGAAGCCGACCACCAAGTTGTATTTTTAGTATCATCATCATAAGCTTTTTGCCCTAGACAAGTTAATTCTCCTACAGAAGTATTATACATTATTCCTTTCCTTGCTATGCAAACATAACCTATGATGGAGGTCTTTAATCTCCACTCAGATTTACCTCTAACACTCAAATGATAATCGGCTTGTGTAGATATTAGTTGGTCAACTGCCTCAGAACCGGACATTACCTCCTTTGCTTCCCAAGGCCATTGGTCTCCCATGTTAGTACCTCCACACACATAGCAGTTGGTAACATTAAGACTACCGGCAATACTTTCAGCTAGGTCAATGAACAGGTTTTTAGCGTTATGGGGGATCTTATTATCTATACTCATCTCTTCATAAAAGGAATGGTATACTTGATGAGTCTGGGAGGATACCGTATCAGTCTCTATTCCTATAAACAATAATGTCCCAGGATCTAAACCCGTCCCGTATATCTGAAACCCAAATAAATTTCCATACTTATCTAGGAACTTGTCGGGGTTATTAATAAGTATATGGACTGGGTTGCATTCCATAGACTTACAATAAGGGCTAGTCGGCAACTTAGTCACTATCATGTCTTTATCTACTGTCTGTCCCCAAGTCGCCCACCCCACACAAGACCAATATGGACAAAAGTTATAGTCTTTATTTGGGCATCTAGGACTCACATATTTATTTTTACTACTGGGACAAATATATTTATCATTAGACCCATACGTCCTCTCCCATCTAAGATCCCCACATACATTCCACGGTTTTCTACCACTTGATATCGCCTTACATGCATCAAATAGCAGAACACCCGAAGAATGTACGGATTCTAACACCGTCTTATTAATTAGGGTCCCCTGAGGATCTCCATTCCTGAGAGTCAACCAAATTGTACGAGGTTGATACTCTGGACTGAAGCACTTAGGTTCTCCTACTCCTAAATGGCACACACTATAGTCTATATTTAGGTATCTACATCTTGATACCTCTCCTTTACATTCGTATTGTGAATGCCAAATTAGGGTTTGGGAAATATGGTTACCTGTTCTCGTAGTCTTAATGCATACCTCACAGCTAGGAGTGTCGGTACCTCTACCTTCCTGAATATAAAAACACATATAAATAAACACAATCAAAAGCACATCTTTCGCCGTCATCCTCAGTCTTCGTCCGTGCGATGGAACCTCAGCTTCCAGGATGTGAGGGCTGCAGGGAATGGAGTTCTGCTCGTCTTCACAGGTGTCCCTTCGAGACTTTCCTGGCTTATACACTATGTGTTGGTAAGCGGACAGGCTTTATTATGGCCTTCTCACTCACACCTGTAACAATAAAATTTGTAATCCACAATAATTCCTCGTTACTCCGACTGAGTAGTGCGTTTCAACCGGATCTTGCAGGGATTCTCTGGATCTGCTGTAATTTGCCAAGAATCGACTGCTGCTGGTTTAACCCTGGAGTGATGTATCCACGGAGTTACTTCGGCTACTTTTATCGCTGTAGGGGTAGACAAAAGAACAACATAAGGACCTCTCCACTTGGGCCCTAACGGTACATTATTCCACTCTTTAATCCACACTTGGTCTCCTGGATGATAACTATGAACAGGGGGATAAATATTCACAGGTAATCTATCTTGTACCCATTTCTGTACCTCCTCCATAGTCTTACCCAACTCTACAACCTGCTGCCGGGTAATTCCTTCTCCCAACTGACTCAAGTCCCCCCTTAAGTTACCAAGTACGGGAGGTGGTCGCCCATACATGATTTCAAAAGGAGAGAGGCCCATCCTTCTGGTAGGGGTACTGCGGATTCGCAATAAAGCTATGGGTAAGAGAACGTTCCACTTAAGTTGGGTTTCCTGACACATTTTAGCCAACTGGTTCTTTATAGTTCTATTCATTCTCTCTACCTTACCAGAACTCTGGGGTCTATATGCAGTATGAAGCCTCCACTTTATACCAAGCATATGAGTCAGTTGTTGTAGGCACTGATGAACAAAAGCTGGACCATTGTCCGATCCTATAGAACAGGGTAGTCCATATCGGGGTATTATTTCTCGTAGCAGGAATCTTACAACTTCTCCTGCTTTCTCTGTACGAGTAGGACATGCTTCTACCCAGCCTGAATAGGTGCACACAATTACCAACAGGTAACGATGTCCACCCGATTTAGGCATTACTGTAAAGTCTATTTGTAGATCGGACATGGGGAGTCCCCCCATAAACTGGACTCCTGGTGGCTTTACTGGTCCTTGTCTTGCATTATTCTTAGCACACGTTACACATCTGCGTACAATGGCCTGAGTCAAGTTGGACAATCTTGGTATGTAGAAATGTTTCCTGAGAGATTCTTCAGTACTGTCTCTCCCAGAATGTGTCCCGTTGTGATAATTTTGGACAATTTCTACCGCTAGTGATGCTGGTATGACTATTCTTCCATCTTCTAGCTGATACCACTTGTTCTCCAAATACTTTCCCGGTTCAGTCTTTAACCACTCCTCTTCTTGAGCTGTATAAACTGGAGTCCATTGGGACAGTGGAGTTGGTATAAGAGCAGCTATATGCCCCACATACTCCTGTCTTCCTGATTCAGCAGCACGCTTAGCTGCACTATCTGCCATCCGATTTCCCTTGGTTACATCACCATCTCCTCTCAGATGCGCTCGACAATGTATGATGCCGACTTCTTTCGGCTCCCACACTGCTTCCAATAGTTGTAGGATTTCAGCTGCGTACTTGATTTCTTTGCCTTCTGAATTCAGTAGTCCTCTTTCTTTATACAAAGCTCCGTGGGCATGAGTGGTTAAAAACGCATACTTAGAGTCCGTATAGATATTTACTCTTAAACCTTCAGCCAATTGTAACGCTCGTGTTAGTGCTATTAATTCTGCCTTTTGTGCTGATGTTCCTTTCGCCAGTGGCCGAGCTTCTATCACCTTGTCTATTGTTGTCACTGCATATCCTGCATAGCGGATCCCTTCTTTCACATAACTACTGCCGTCGGTGTAATATTGAACATCGGGGTTCTGGATGGGAAAATCACGAAGATCTGGTCTACTTGAAAATACTTCATCCATTACTTCCAAACAATCATGTTGACTTTCAGTAGGTTGCGGCAAAAGGGTAGCTGGATTTAAGGTGTTTACAGTCTCTAAATGCACTCTTGGGTTTTCACACAACATTGCTTGATACTTGGTCATACGGCTGTTACTAAACCAATGATTTCCTTTGTAATCCAACAACGTCTGTACTGCATGTGGGACTCGTACATAAAGTTCTTGACCCAGAGTGAGTTTATCGGCTTCAGCTACTAGCAGGGCGGCTGCAGCTACGGCTCTTAGACAAGGTGGAAGTCCGCTGGCCACTGCATCCAGTTGCTTAGACATGTAGGCAACAGGTCTTTGCCATGATCCCAAGTACTGTGTCAATACTCCCACAGCCATTGTTCTTTGCTCGTGTACATATAAGTAGAATGGTCGTGTGTGATCAGGTAGACCTAATGCTGGGGCACTCATCAAAGCCTTCTTCACATCTTCAAATGCCGTTTGCTGTTCTTGGGTCCATAAGAAGGGGTCGTGCTCTGTACCTTTGATGGCTGCGTACAGAGGTTTTGCCAGTATCGCATAGCTGGGAATCCATATCCTACAGAAGCCTGCTGCCCCCAAGAATTCTCGCACTTGTCTTCTATTCTTGGGTATTGGTATTTGGCAGACAGCTTCTTTTCTCTCTGGCCCCATAATCCTTTGACCTTCAGAGATATGGAATCCCAGATACTTGACAGTTGGCAAACACAACTGAGCCTTCTTCCTGGACACCTTGTATCCTGCCTTCCAGAGAATATGTAGTAGATCGTGCGTTGCTTGCTGACATTTTTCTTTTGTAACTGCTGCTATCAACAAGTCATCTACATATTGTAACAATACACATTCTCCTGGGATAGACTCGAAATCCAGTAGATCTTGACTTAGAGCTGAACCAAATAGGGTAGGTGAATTTTTAAACCCTTGGGGCAGTCTTGTCCAAGTCATTTGGCGTTTTGAGCCCGTTACAGCGTTCTCCCATTGGAAAGCGAAAATACATTGGCTTTCTGCGGCAATTCGGAGGCAAAAGAAGGCATCTTTGAGATCTAAGACTGTGAAGTAAGTAGCCCCGCCCGGAATTAAAGCAAGCAGGTTATATGGATTGGGTACAACTGGATGTATGCTAACAACCGCATCATTGACTGCTCTTAAGTCCTGTACAGGTCGATACTCATCTGTACCGGGCTTTTGAACAGGCAGCAATGGGGTGTTCCAGGGGGAAGTACAGAATTTTAGGATACCATACCGTATGAACTTATCCAGATAGGATTGGATGTTCTTCTTAGCCTTCTGCGGAATGTGATATTGTCTTAGGCTCACTGGATAAACCCCATGTTTCAGTTCAATTTTTATTGGTGGAATATTGCGGGCCAGTCCTGGTGGGTTGTTCTCTGCCCAAACTCCTGGTATGTTAAACAATGTCTCATCACTCCTAGGGTTTTGGCTAGTCAACACTGTATAAAGTCGCCACTCTTCTTCCTTTGGTACGGATAAAGTCATAATACCTGAAGGTCCATTAAACTTTAAGGATGTTGTTCCATTTGGTAGGAACGTAATCTGCGCTTGTAATTTTGATAGCATATCACGTCCCAGCAATTGGACTGGACATTCAGGCATATAAAGGAATTGGTGTTTTACTACGTGGCCTCCCAATGTACAGAGTCGACTTTTAAGAACCGGTTTTTCAGCACTTCTTCCAGTTGCTCCTATCACAGTAATAGTCCTTCCAGATGGAGGAGCAACTAGATTAGTCACCACTGAATGTTCAGCACCAGTGTCGATCATGAACGCACTCCTTTTCCCCCCTATTGATACTTTGACCATAGGCTCCGCTCGACCAAGGGGGATGGAGCCCGGTCGGTATCAATAGTCCTCCATGACAGTGTCAGCCAATCCTACAAAGTCCCTACCTTCTCTATCGCGGGACCTTTGCGCTGCTGGAATATACCTGTCTTCCCTAACACTTCCTCTGTTCCCATTACTCCCTCTATAACCATTACTCCCTCCGGGGCCTCCTCTACCTCTCGCTCTACCTCTAAAGTTTCCGTAGCCTGCCCTGGGTTGGTCTCTCTCGTACTGCTCTCTTTGCGGACATTCGTTCCTCCAATGCCCTTCTTCCTTGCAATACGCGCATTGATCCCTACTCAAAGGCTCCCTACTCCATCTATTATTGCCTCTATCTGGGCCCCGTTTATCTACGCCTGCGATCGCTACCGCTAGCATATCAGCCTTTTTACGCATCTTGCGCTCTTCCTCTTTCTTACTTTCTGTATCCCTGTTCATATAGACCTTATTTGCTACCTCCATTAGTTGGGTGATGGACATACCTGCAAACCCTTCTAACTTTTGTAGCTTGCGCTTAATATCTCCGTATGCTTGGCTGACAAAGGCGGAGTTAACCATTCGGGAATTGTCTGCGTCTTCCGGATTAAAGGGGGTATACAAGCGGTATGCCTCCAATAATCGGTCATAAAAGACACTGGGCGCTTCATCGCTTTTCTGGATCACCTCAACTGTCTTCGACATGTTAATGGCTTTCTTTCCTCCGGCTTTCATGCCAGCAATTATAGCGTCTCTATAGGCTCTGAGTTGAACCATATCAGCACCATTTACGTTCCAATCGGGATCGGTGTTGGGATAGTGTGTCGCGGCCCATGCTGCTGGATTGGCTTGGTTCAAAGCACGGGCTCTATCCTCTAATGCTTTAATGGCTGCTTGATTTATTCTTGTCCTTTCCTCATTGTTAAATAAAGTCATTAGTAACTGCTGGCAATCAGCCCATGTCGGATTATGCGTCTGTACTATTGAGGTGAACAGATCAGTCATAGCTTGTGGTTTCTCAGTATACGAGGAATTATGGGTCTTCCAGTTTAAAAGATCGGTTGTGGTAAATGGGACATATACGAAGACTGGGTCAGCGTGTGCCATTTGACCTGCGGCATCGATATAAGCTGACCCGGGATTCAGACGAAGAGGCATCTGATAGTGCTTTAATTGTTGGGCACCAGTCAACTGTCGGGTTTGGATGGGGCTACGTAGAGAGGCGTCAGTCATGGGTTCCGGTCGGGGAGAGATAGGGTATGGGGATGTGGGAGGTCGGTTTTGGGAAAAGGTCGTAAATAAAACACTTCGAGCCGAGCTAGATGAAGCTTGACCGGAAGTCTGAAGTGGCGCCAAATCAGGATATTCGTTTCTAATGGGGGTGGATTCTGGTTCCGGAAGGGGAGATTTAGTACGAGGGGGGGTGGATCCTGTACTGGAGGAGGAAGCGGAAGTGGATGAGGGTAATGAGGGGAGGGGTGCAGGACTTCCTGCGTTTGCGTCACTTCTTCTTAACGGAAAGTAAGGGGGCGGCAAAGGGATCTCGGACTCAGGGGGCGTGTCCAAAATGGGCCTAACACCAGTCCTAGTGGACGAGCAAGTCCTAGCTACCATGAGGCGACACTGCTCCTCGTGGCATGTCTGGAGCCATTTTGGCGAGTCATTTACGGCCTGTCTCCAACAGTCAATATAAGGAAACTGGCCGTAAAGTTCAGGCCTACCCGATACAGCCACGTGTAAGCGCTGTACCAGAGTTGGATCCAAACTGCCACGTGGCGGCCATGCCGCAACCAAAGTAGGCCACTCCCTAGTACACAAAGTGACCAAACGTACAGGAGACATCTTTACCCCAAAATCACAAACTTTGAATCCCTTTTTAAAATTCTTAACCATACATCCTAAGGGATCCGGAATCGTTGACTGCGACGCACCCATACTTAACAATGGAACGTCGTCGACAACGAATACTATACACGCGTACTATTCAACAGTCACACCCGTTTCCTCTGGCAACAGCACCACGTGGTACGGTTACCAAGTGAAACGTACACAATAACAATAAACACTCAGGGAATTCCCGTACACACACAGCTGTTACACCAGTCACTATATAATCAATATTATGCCCTTTGGCGTAACTATACAGTCACCCACGCTATAATTCTCTATATACGAATTACCCGTCTATAACACACCCCAGTAACATCGTCTTTTACAAATAGCGGTTACAGTACGGTTAGCATAGGTCAAAGCACAAGTTAAGGTCACAATACAATTATTAGTGGTTATGGTGTTAAACATGCAATGGACGACAATGATTAGTACTTATTATATAATGTCAGTAAATATACAGGGTTATGGTACCGTGCACTATAATACAGCAACACACTATTAACACTCTCGCTAGACGGCTGAGCTCGCGCTATCTAACAAGATATACACTTTACTAAAACAATCGTTAACACATTTACAATTCCCAACTAAACTATTGGCCAGTACCTTGAATGGACTACCTAAAACTATATACACCCGTTTTGGTTAGCCACACTGCCCAATCACCACATATATAGCGAGCTAGAGAACCGAATTTACACAGGCGCCTCTTAGTCGCACTATCAAAAGTCTAGTGGGTTCCAAATTTACACGCCTTCCCACTTAGCCCAGATAGGATGAGAACTAGCGAACCGAATTTACACAGGCGCCGCTTAGTCTCCCGGTCCCTCCGACCTAGCGAACGTAATATACACCCTAGAACGCTAGTCTAGACAATACACCGGTGTCCGGCTAGGGCTATTTACACCAGGACCCCGCCTGACTAACCAAATCAAACGGTCTGACTAAAGAGCGTTCGATCGAGCGGTGCGCCTTCGCTCCTTCCCTCCGACAGAGGGGGCAGATACACAGATTCAAAACCCCTTTGGGCCTACCGCACAATCGGTATACCCCTAGTGGGTCCTGCCGTCTAAAACAGCAGTTGTCTTACCTCCTCGTTCCTGAACCTGAGTTCACACTTATCGACGGGGACACCCCAGCACTTCTCACGTAGAGGCCGATGATCTCCTGGACAACAGACCAGTGGCGCCGAGACGAAGGGAGGTCCACGCAGAAGTTCAGGGGTGCAGCCGTAGAGAACGTGGGCAAAGATAGACCGTCTCACGCCTCTGCCTCTCAGCTACCGTTGAACGATGAGCTTCCCGGCCAATGCACCAAATGATACCGGAGAAACTGACGGAAGCCAAGCACAGAGAGATGGACACAGGTTTCTTCAGGAAGGAAGAGATTCTTTATTGGATCACCGATCGGGACTCAGAGGGACTAGCGTCACCAAAATACAGCAAAGTCTGAGTACTGAATACATAGAGTACATTCCTTATATAGCACTGTAGCTCCTCCCACAATTAACTACACCCACACATACCCTTAACCTATTTAATAAATAGAGTCTAAACTCATCCATCCGGTCTAACCACGTGGCTCATCTGATACAAAGGAGAGGGACGCGTAATTCCAGTTCTTACATTCCTGCACCTGGTCAGTACAGTGATAACAGTATCTTAGCTACGTGTAATTAACTAACTGATACTACAAACACATATACATACATATGCCTTGTGGCAATCTTAGCCTGCTAAACTTGTATTTTACTGGAATTACATCACAAGAGAGATTAGCATAGAGTATGTGTTTTCTTATAGATGCATCCTATGAGTTTCCCTCCAGCACCATCTCCATCAGATACATGACGCTTGGGAGGTATGACTGTTTTAATGTTTTTGGTTGATAAGATTCTGTAATTAGGCCCATCATAATTGTCAGCACTAGGCCCAGTGTGCTCTTAATCTGGCCCTGGGAGCAGGGCCGGACTGGGAACTAAAATCAGCCGTGGAAAAAAATTCTATGCCAGCCCAATAATGCGTCGCGCCAGCATAGTGTGCTGATATAGAGGGTGAAAAAATAACTTGAAATGGAAAGCTCTTACTCCAACGAAGCAACGCATATAGGGCTTCAAAATAAACAAAAGAGTGCCTTTATTTTAAGTAGACGTACATTTGCATGTAATCAATGTTTCAGTACAACTACTTTGGCCTATTAAGGACATTTTAGTAATGGTACTGAAATGCTGAATGTCTGCAGTTGCACAACTAAAAAAAATGAAGTGATCTGGTTAATTTTGAAGTTCTATAGGTGCGCTCTTCACTTTGAATATGTTATTGTGCATGAGTATGCAACTAGCAACAAGACAGGGCCAATGCGTGCTCATTACACACATACACACATACACACATATATGACATTTATGTGTGTATTATGCATATATAAATGTATATTACTATATGTATAAATATTAAAAGCTTAATTATAAGTTACTAATACACACATCAATATACATGCATATGTGATCCTGACAGTAATACACACATATATATATATATATATGTGTGTATTACTGTCAGGATCACATCAATTTACGTCTATTACCTTTACCTTGTTTAGTGTATCTTGTCTCCAATTGCCTCCTTTTTTTCCTCTTACAGCAACCCTTGTGCATCTTTTACTTCATCCCAGTCCCTGTGTGTTTATTTTTACCCTTCTCCAGCCTCTGTTCCCCTTCCCTACTGTATGTCTCTTTGTCCCCCCAACAAACCTTCACTGTGTCTCTCTTCCCCATCTCCTCCCTGTGTCTCTCTTTCCCATTTCCTCCATGTGTCTCTCTCTTACCCATCTGTCTCTTTGTACCCCCATCCCCTGTGTCTCTCTATTACCCCATCTGTCTCTGTGTCCCCCCTTCTCCTGTGTCTCTCTAATACCCCTCTCTTTGTCCCCCCAACCCCTATGTCTCTCTATTTCTCCTCTGTCTCTATTACCCCTCTTTGTCCCCCCCATCCCCTGTCTCTCTATTACCCCTCTGTCTCTTTGTCGTCGTCCCCCAACCTGGTGTCTTTCTATTACCCCTCAGTCTCTGTGTCCCCCCTTCCCCTGTGTTTCTATTACCCCTCTATTTGTCTCCCGCCCTTCCCCTCTATTTGCCCCCTCTTCCCCTCTATTTCTCTCCCCCCTTCCCCTCTATTTGTCCCCCTCCTTCCCCTCTATTTGTCCCCATCCTTCCCCTCTATTATTTGCCCCCTTCCTCTTTATTTGCCCCCCTCCCCCTCTATTTGTCTCCCCATCCCCTCTATTTGTGTCACCCCCTTCCCCTCTATTTGCCTCCCCCATTCCCCTTTATTTGCTCCCCCTTCCCCTCTATTTGTCTCCCCCCATCCCCTCTATTTGTCTCCCCCCTTCCCCTCTATTTGCCTCCCCCTTTCCCCTCTATTTGCCTCCCCCTTCCCCTCTATTTGCCCCCCCTTCCCCTCTATTTGCCTCCCCCCTTCCCCTCTATTTGCCCCCCTTTCCCTCTATTTGTCTCTCCCCCTTCCCCTCTATTTGTCTCCCCCCTCCCCTCTATTTGCCCCCCTTCCCCTCTATTTGCCCCCTTTCCCCTCTATTTGTCTCTCCCCCTTCCCCTCTATTTGTCTCTCCCCCCTTCCCCTCTATTTGTCTCTCCCCCTTCCCCTCTATTTGTCTCTCCCCCTTTCCCTCTATTTGTCTCCCCCCTTCCCCTCTATTTGTCTCCCCCCTTCCCCTCTATTTGCCTCCCCTTTCCCCTCTATTTCCCCCCCTTCCCCTCTATTTGCCCCCCCTTCCCCTCTATTTGCCCCCCTTCCCCTCTATTTGTCTCTCCCCCTTCCCCTCTATTTGTCTCCCCCCTCCCCTCTATTTGCCCCCCCTTCCCCTCTATTTGCCCCCTTTCCCCTCTATTTGTCTCTCCCCCTTCCCCTCTATTTGTCTCCTCCCCTTCCCCTCTATTTGTTTCCCCCCTTCCCCTCTATTTGCCTCCCCCCTTCCCCTCTATTTGCCCCCCTTCCCTTCTATTTGTCCCCCCTTCCCCTCTACTTGCCCCCCTTCCCCTCTATTTGTCTCTCCCCCTTCCCCTCTATTTGTCTCCCCCTCCCCTCTATTTGCCCCCCCCTTCCCCTCTATTTGCCCCCTTTCCCCTCTATTTGTCTCTCCCCCTTCCCCTCTATTTGTCTCCCCCCCTCTATTGGCCCCCTCCCCTCTATTTCCCCCCCCTTCCCCTCTATTTGCCTCCCCCTTTCCCCTCTTTGTCCCCCCCCATTCCCCTCTATTTGCCCCCCCTCCTCTCTATTTGTCCCCCCCCTCCTCTATTTGTCCCCCCCTTCCCCTTCTGACCTTTTTACAGGAGGACTGAGGGAGGGGGTGGAGCTAACTACCAAGCTCCCTCGCGGTTCCCATAATTCCCAGCATCTACACATCATAGAGTAATTACTACTCTATGATGTGTAGATGCTGGGAATTATGGGAACCGCGAGGGAGCTTGGTAGTTAGCTCCGCCCCCTCCCTCAGTCCTCCTGTGCTGACAGCTATGCTGCTGTCAGTATCAGTGAGTGTGCCACCGGACCGGTAAGGCAGCCGCCCGGCACACTCACTGATACTGACAGCAGCATAGCTGTCAGCACAGGAGATGGGGGCCGCCGGCCGCAAGGTGAGTAATCACCTCATAGTGTGCCGCCGGACCGGCCACCCGGCGGCACCGACATGCGGCCGGCGGCCGCGATATTCTTGTGCAGCAGGGCTCCCTTTCTATCTCCAGCCCCCCAGGTGCCGCGGCCCACCAGGAAATTTCCCGGTATCCCGGTGGGCCAGTCCGGCCCTGCCTGGGAGTAGGAGGAGTAGAGGAGGTGGCAGCAGGCCTGCCTGCAAGTCGTGGCGGTGTCACCAACTCCTCTGCAGAGCCACGCATTCCATGCAGGTTTACCCAATGCGCAGTGTAGGTGATATACCTGCCCTGACCATGCTTTGCAGTCCAGGTATCAGTGGTCAGATGGACCCTTGCCCCAACACTGTGTGCCAGACATGCCATTACTTCCTTTTGCACAATCGAGTACAGGTTGGGGATTGCCTTTTGTGCAAAGAAATTTCGTCCGGGTACCTTCCACTGCGGTATCCCAATAGCCACAAATTTTTGGAACGCCTCAGACTCCACCAGCTTGTATGGTAAAAGCTGGCGGGCTAATAGTTCAGACAAGCCAGCTGTCAGACGCTGGGCAAGGGGGTGACTTTCTGACATTGGCTTCTTACGCTCAAACATGTCCTTGACAGACACCTGACTGTGGGCAGATGAGCGGGAACTGCTCAAGGCGAGAGACGGAGTGGCGGCTGGTTGAGAGGGGGCAAGGAGGACAGCAGTGGTTGACGTGGCTGAAGATGCTGGACCAGGAGGAGGATGGCGGCTTTGAGTTTGTGTGCTGCTTGTACTCATGTGTTGATCCCATAGGTGTTTGTGATGTGCGATCATGTGCCTACGCAAAGCAGTTGTACCTAGGTGGGTGTTGGACTTCCCACGACTCAGTTTCTTTTGGCACAGGTTGCAAATGGCATCGCTGTTGTCAGAGGCAGACACACAAAAAAAATGCCACACTGCTGAGCTCTGCAATGACGGCATTCTGGTGGTGGACACAGCATGCGTTGATTGGCGTGCTGTCGGGCTGACCCCGGGTGCCGATGCATGCTGTCTGACTGTGCCACTAGCTCCTTGCGACGACCTATCCCTGCTTCCAACTCGTCTCCTCCTCCTCTCTGTCTCCCCATCTGAACTTTCGCCCTGTTCTTCTTCTTGCCGAGCGGGCACCCACGTGACAACCATGGATGCATCGTCATCATCAACTGCTTCACTTGTATCTGACAACTCAGCAAAGGAAGCGTCAGCGGGTACAACATCATCATCATCACACCGTACGTCCATGTGTGTAATGCTGCCTGACTGAGACATATCCCTGCTATCTACATCCTCTGGCAATAATGGTTGCGCATCACTCATTTCTTCAAACGGTTGTGTAAATAACTCCTCTGACAGATAAAGTGAAGCGGCTGTGGTGCTAGTGTTGGTGGTGGCGGCAGGAGGGTGAGTGGTATCTTGAGAGGTGCCCGAAGCTAAGCTGGAGGAGGATGGTGCGTCAAGGTTCCGAGCGGAAGCTGTAGAAGATTGGGTGTCCTGTGTTAGCCAGTCAACTATGTCCTCAGAACTTTTCAAGTTCAGGGTACGTGGCCTCTGAAAATTGGGCATTATTCTAGGGCAAAAGGGAATCACTGCACCACGACCACGACGGGCCCTGCGGGGTGGCCTGCCTCTGCCTGTCCTTTTTTTTTGGATTAGTGGTACTATGCATGCAAGCTACTGTGAGACCAGATATGAGTGGCAATGTGCACTGGCAGAGGTTGGCAGAGTACACGCTGTAGGTCTGACACCCACATGAAGACAATTAACTGCTATTCAATCTATAACAGTGAAAAAAGTTTTTGGGTTTTAAATGCACGCTATTGTGACACATCAGATATGAGTGGCAATGTGCACTTGCAGAGGTTGGCAGAGTACACGCTGAAGGCCTGACACACCCGCTTGAAGGACACTGACTGCTATTAGCTTACAGTGAAAAACGTTTTTCCTTTTTAAAGGCACCCTATTGTGACACCAGATATGAGTGGCAAAGTACACTGGCAGAGGTTGGCAGAGTACACGCTGAAGGCCTGACACCTGCTTGAAGGACACTGACTGCTATTAGCTTACAGTGAAAAACTGTTTTTCTTTTTAACCCCTTAAGGACCAAACTTCTGGAATAAAAGGGAATCATGACATGTCACACATGTCATGTATCCTTAAGGGGTTAAAGGCACGCTATTGTGACACCAGATATGAGTGGCAAAGTACACTGGCAGAGGTTGGAAGAGTACACGCTGAAGGCCTGACACACCCGCTTGAAGACAACTAACTGCTATTCAATCTATAACAGTGAAAAAAGTTTTTGGGTTTTTTTTTTTTTTTTTTATAAATTCTTTATTTTGAAAGATTTTGTTTTATGGGGTGGGGGTACAGAAAAGAAAACGGGAGGTTAAGGTTTGTAGTACAAATTTCACAAAACAGACGTGTGCTTTTTACAGTAGGCAAACAGTTCAAGCATGTATATCATTTATCTGTTGGTGGTTTCCACCTGCTTTGATTGCAAATAAAATTTTCTACATTCTGGTCGATATCTGTTGTTTTTGTCTAGGGACTGGGGTGGGGAACAGAAATGAAAAGGGTGGGGGGTAGGGTACATATTCCTTAACTTTGCGTATCAAGCATTGTACCAGTAGTGATTACTTGCCGTTTTGTGTCTATAACCAATATTAGGGGTATCGCGTGGAAGTGTGGGGTTACAGGTAGGGTAAAAAGGGAAGGGGGTCAAAGGCCGGGCTGTAGTACCTTGTTGTTCGTGCCTTTGCCCCGGGAAGTTGTTTTTTTTATAAATTCTTTGTTTTGAGAGGTTTTGTAATAAGGGGTGGGGGTACAGAAAAGAAAATTGGGGGTTAATTCGTAATACTGTAATTACCGGATATACGTGCACATTTACATAAGTTAGACATCAGATATAAGCTTAGCGGTTATACTTTCTCATGTTCGACTGTGACAATTGTGTTATACCCATATAGCTATTCGTATTTACATGCAGACTTTCCCCATTTGTTATAAGCCTAACAGACTGAAGTATGTCGAGGAGTTTTGCATGGTAGTTAGTTGAATTGCCTGTGACCGTGTTATTTGCTTATTCTGTTGCTTGTGTGGTAGGTCCTAGTGGTGTAATGGGGGGTTGAGTCCACTTTTTGTTCTGGATTCGGGTAAGTTTGTGATGTATGTCTTCCAGTGGAGGTTTGTCTGCTTTTTAGGATGGTAGAAGAGTCTTACAATGAGCTCTAAAGTATCCCTTGGGTTTTTGTCTTCTGGGCTCTATCTCTGTCTTGGTTCGTGTTGTTTTTTATCCAGAGTGAGGGGGTAATATCGATAGGGGTGGGACAGGGAATAGAGAGTGGGGTGGGATGGTCTGTGTGGTGAGGCAGCCTCGTTTTTGGGTTTTAAATGCACGCTATTGTGACACCAGATATGAGTGGCAATGTGCACTTGCAGAGGTTGGCAGAGTACACGCTGAAGGCCTGACACACCCGCTTGAAGGACACTGACTGCTATTAGCTTACAGTGAAAAACTTTTTTTCTTTTTAAAGGCACGCTATTGTGACACCAGATATGAGTGGCAAAGTACACTGGCAGAGGTTGGCAGAGTACACGCTGAAGGCCTGACACCCGCTTGAAGGACAGTGACTGCTATTAGCTTACAGTGAAAAACTTTTTTTCTTTTGAAAGGCATGCTATTGTGACACCAGATATGAGTGGCAAAGTACACTGGCAGAGGTTGGCAGAGTACACGCTGAAGGCCTGACACCCGCTTGAAGGACACTGACTGCTATTAGCTTACAGTGAAAAACTTTTTTTCTTTTTTAAAGGCACGCTATTGTGACACCAGATATGAGTGACAAAGTACACTGGCAGAGGTTGGCAGAGTACATGCTGAAGGCCTGACACACCCGCTTGAAGGACACTGACTGCTATTAGCTTACAGTGAAAAACTTTTTTTCTTTTTAAAGGCATGCTATTGTGACACCAGATATGAGTGGCAAAGTACACTGGCAGAGGTTGGCAGAGTACACGCTGAAGGCCTGACACCCGCTTGAAGGACACTGACTGCTATTAGCTTACAGTTAAAACTTTTTTTCTTTTTAAAGGCACGCTATTGTGACACCAGATATGAGTGGCAAAGTGGACTGGCAGAGGATGGCTGTCAGGCCTTAAGTTTCCCGATGTCTCCTCATGCTTCCGGGTTTGACAGAGCTTAGCCACACCCCCATTGCCACGGTCTGCTATTTAATGCGACCGCACCAGCTGATAGACTCTGGATTATTGAAACGCGTACCGCGCCAAACTCACCGGCTCACATACCTCGCTGAGACGACCACTCGCTACTAGATCGGACCGGAGGAATATTCAAGTCCCCAACATCTCTCCTCATCAGAGAAAGATACCAGCACTCTCGGCAACCATTAACTGAAGCAACCGCCTCGGAGGAGAGCTGGGGACACAATCCCTCTACTTCTAGAAGTTAAGTCACTTACAGTCTCTGAGTTAAAAGCTAATAATGCTAAAGCTTTATTTCAACTTACTAAAGTCTGCTATCAAGTTCTCCAGCAAGCCTGCTACAGCTTTCCTCAAATCAAGTATTATTCAAGTTCAGCTGTACCTGTCTTGCTACAGATAATCTTATTTCTTCATACTAAAGTCTGCTATCAAGTTCTCCAGCAAGCCTGCTACAGCGTTCCTCAAATCAAGTATTATTCAAGTTCAGCTGTACCTGTCTTGCTACAGATAATCTTATTTCTTCATACTAAAGTCTGCTATCAAGTTCTCCAGCAAGCCTGCTACAGCTTTCCTCAAATCAAGTATTATTCAAGTTCAGCTGTACCTGTCTTGCTACAGATAATCTTATTTCTTCATACTAAAGTCTGCTATCAAGTTCTCCAGCAAGCCTGCTACAGCTTTCCTCAAATCAAGTATTATTCAAGTTCAGCTGTACCTGTCTTGCTACAGATAATCTTATTTCTTCATACTAAAGTCTGCTATCAAGTTGTCCAGCAAGCCTGCTACAGCATCCCTCAAAACAAGTACTATTTAAGTTTTGCTGCACCATTCTTGCTACTGATAATTCCAATGTATATAATCTCTTATAATTTGAACTGTTAACAAGAATATCGGACTCTAATGAATTCTGAACCTTGTCAATGCTAAATGAAACAAACCGTTTATTATTTAAAGAAACAGTAACTGTAATTCTGGAACTGAAGTCTCAGTTCCATCTAAGTGTCTTAATAAAAGATCAAAGTCCTAAGAAATCTGAAGTTGTGTTCCACATCATTTACTGTGAACGTGACAGAGGCAGAGTACACGCTGAAGGCCTGACACACCCGCTTGAAGCACACTGACTGCTATAAGCTTACAGTGAAAAACTGTTTTTCTTTTTAAAGGCACGCTATTGTGACACCAGATATGAGTGGCAAAGTACACTGGCAGAGGTTGGCAGAGTACACGCTGAAGGCCTGACACCCGCTTGAAGCACACTGACTGCTATTAGCTTACAGTGAAAAACTTTTTTTCTTTTTAAAGGCACGCTATTGTGTCATCAGATATGAGTGGCAAAGTGGACTGGCAGAGGTTGGCAGAGTACACGCTGTAGGCCTGACACACCCGCTTGAAGACAACTAACTGCAATTCAATCTATAACAGTGAAAAAAGTTTTTGGGTTTTAAATGCACGCTATTGTGACACCAGATATGAGTGGCAATGTGCACTTGCAGAGGTTGGCAGAGTACACGCTGAAGGCCTGACACACCCGCTTGAAGGACACTGACTGCTATTAGCTTACAGTGAAAAACTTTTCTTCTTTTTAAAGGCACGCTATTGTGACACCAGATATGAGTGGCAAAGTGGACTGGCAGAAGTTGGCAGAGTACACGCTGAAGGCCTGACACCCGCTTGAAGGACACTGACTGCTATTAGCTTACAGTGAAAAACTTTTTTTCTTTTTAAAGGCACGCTATTGTGACACCATATATGAGTGGAAAAGTGGCAATGTGCACTTGCAGAGGTTGGCAGAGTACACGCTGAAGGCCTGACACACCCGCTTGAAGGACACTGACTGCTATTAGCTTACAGTGAAAAACTTTTCTTCTTTTTAAAGGCACGCTATTGTGACACCAGATATGAGTGGCAAAGTGGACTGGCAGAAGTTGGGAGAGTACACTCTGAAGGCCTGACACCCGCTTGAAGGACACTGACTGCTATTAGCTTACAGTGAAAAACTTTTTTTCTTTTTAAAGGCACGCTATTGTGACACCATATATGAGTGGAAAAGTGGCAATGTGCACTTGCAGAGGTTGGCAGAGTACACGCTGAAGGCCTGACACACCCGCTTGAAGGACACTGACTGCTATTAGCTTACAGTGAAAAACTTTTCTTCTTTTTAAAGGCACGCTATTGTGACACCAGATATGAGTGGCAAAGTGGACTGGCAGAAGTTGGGAGAGTACACTCTGAAGGCCTGACACCCGCTTGAAGGACACTGACTGCTATTAGCTTACAGTGAAAAACTTTTTTTCTTTTTAAAGGCACGCTATTGTGACACCATATATGAGTGGAAAAGTGGTCTGGCAGAGGTTGGCAGAGTACACGCTGAAGGCCTGACACCCGCTTGAAGGACACTGACTGCTATTAGCTTACAGTGAAAAACTTTTTTTCTTTTTAAAGGCACGCTATTGTGACACCAGATATGAGTGGCAAAGTGGTCTGGCAGAGGTTGGCAGAGTACACGCTGAAGGCCTGACACCCGCTTGAAGGATACTGACTGCTATTAGCTTACAGTGAAAAACTTTTTTTCTTTTTAAAGGCACGCTATTGTGACATCAGATATGAGTGGCAAAGTGGACTGGCAGAGGTTGGCAGAATACACGCTGTAGGCCTGACACACCCGCTTGAAGACAACTAACTGCAATTCAATCTATAACAGTGAAAAAAGTTTTTTGGTTTTAAATGCACGCTATTGTGACACCAGATATGAGTGGCAATGTGCACTTGCAGAGGTTGGCAGAGTACACGCTGAAGGCCTGACACACCCGCTTGAAGGACACTGACTGCTATTAGCTTACAGTGAAAAACTTTTCTTCTTTTTAAAGGCACGCTATTGTGACACCAGATATGAGTGGCAAAGTGGACTGGCAGAAGTTGGCAGAGTACACGCTGAAGGCCTGACACCCGCTTGAAGGACACTGACTGCTATTAGCTTACAGTGAAAAACTTTTTTTCTTTTTAAAGGCACGCTATTGTGACACCATATATGAGTGGAAAAGTGGTCTGGCAGAGGTTGGCAGAGTACACGCTGAAGGCCTGACACCCGCTTGAAGGACACTGACTGCTATTAGCTTACAGTGAAAAACTTTTTTTCTTTTTAAAGGCACGCTATTGTGACACCAGATATGAGTGGCAAAGTGGACTTGCAGAAGTTGGCAGAGTAGGCCTGAAGGCCTGACACCCAGATGCTTGCAGACAACTAACTGCTATTCAATCTATTACAGTGAACAAAAAAAATGTGTTTTTTAATGGAAAGGCTAACAGTTCGGTACATCACTACAGATCACTAAACTTTTTAGATGCTTGCACCAAAATGTACAGGGTGAAGATGTGGAGGTACATTAAATATAGATGAATCCTAAGATATGATTTAAAGTGAAAAAGACAATAAAGGGCTAATTTGTAAAGTGAATAATGTGCTATAATTTGGACTTAATTAAATGATATAGAAAAATACTGTGATCACCAAGTGTGATATGTAGTGTGGCATTTCATAACCACATAACATGCATCTAAGTGAATAATTATATCCCCATAACACTAATATATAGGTCAATTATATAGGCAAGAATGAAAATAAAACATAAAAACTTATCCAATACACTATGCAAATATGCATTACAAACAAATACACAATGAAGCTTAGAGGAAGGAGTGGTATGAAATAGTCTCATTTAACCCTTGGGGAGCAATGGTATCCAATTTACAAATCCAAAATGTTTCTTTATTTAGCAATAACTTTTCTCGATTCCCCCTCTCTTAGGTGGTGGGATGTGGTCTATGCCTAAGAACTTGAGAGCTGAGAATGGATGTTGTTGGTCTAAAAAGTGCTTTGCTACTGGCTGATCTGACTGTCCATTCCTGTAGGCTACCCGTATGCTGGACCGATGACCCATAATTTGTTCACATAGGGGTTGTCGGCAAGTCCACATGGGCAAGTAAGTTTATAAATCACAAATGGCTTTCTGGATGTAATGGTATGACGTATTTGGTAAATTTTATTGCTGTGTGGGTGATTAAAAGGGCGTGTGTGCATCATGTGCCAACATGTCATGCAGCCAAGACACCTGACACTGCCACGGTTCTGTTGTCCTGTGTTTTTCTCATAGCTACTTACTGTATGGACTAGAAGGTCCGGCAGGTTCTTATTCTTATATAAGTAAGGGTTCTTTAAACACCTTAGGAAAGGTGTCCTCACAGGAACGCTTTTTCCAATTTTGCATGACTATTTTTTAAATAGTCTGTGTTACTTGGTTATATGTCATCAGGGAGACCATCCTGGGGGCTTTATTTACCTCTCTATGGGCACGGGCAACTTTGGCCTCTTCAAGCGCTTTTAACAGGTTTTTGTGATTATATCCCTGTGCAAGGAATTTCTCGGTCATTTTGTTCAATTGCTGTTCCATTACAGACTTATCAGAATTATTGCGAATAACTCTCATGTTTTGTGCCTTAGGGAGTGATTTCTTTAATGCCATAGGGTGTGCACTCTCGTGATGTAAAATGGTGTTGCGGTCCGCAGTGGCGTACTAAGGTGGGGGCGGCCCACCCCGGGTGCCACTGACTAGGGGGGTGCCATGACTTCCAGTGTCATGTGTCACCCCCCATCATTACGCTGTGCACAGCCGCAGCACCTTTGCGCAGCGTCTTCAGTCCGCCTTCACATGCGCAGCGCCTTCAGTCCGCCTTCACGGATCTTCAGCGGAAGGATCCATTTCTGGGCGGTGAGGCACCCAGTGGTCGGACTCGGAGGCAAGGAAGGCATCATCAAGATGTAAGTAGATAGAGGGGCGTGGCTGACTGCCGAGCGAACAAGACGCATGTGTGTGGAGCTCTGTACCAGCGCACGATACAGTAAGACAATTACCCGACAAACGGCTCCCATACATGGCCACACGTACGCCTCCCGTACAGAGACACCAATGGGGCGCAAAAACAAAAAAGGTCGCCACCCAGAGACACCCAAAATGACCGATATTCGGCTCTCGTTTGCGAGGCCTACTCCACAGGCTGCCGCTAAGATGGCACCTGCAGTTAGCAGTGAGGAGGAGAACTCAGGAGAATCCCAGGATGACAGGGAAAGTCTTACCTCGCCTCCAGCAGAGACTGAAACCCAGTGTCCTGACTCAGAATCAGAGGCAGAGTCATCCCCTGTAACAAAAAAGGACATAAGAGACCTCTTAACAGAAATGAGAGAGGTGTGGAGAGCTGACATACTAAGCACACAGAAGGAGGTGGGGGACCTCCAACAAAGGCTCACAGAAATGGAAACACGGGAAAGTGCAAGGGAGCACCAGATACAGCATTCCCAAGACTCAATGCAGAATCTCTCCTCACAAGTCCAGAAACTTACCCGAACTATCATCACTATGGAATCTCGACATAGAAGGCGGAACATACGCCTCCGAGGAATACCTGAAAGCGTGGAGGGAGAGGCCTTAGTACCCTACGTCCACCGCCTAATGTCTACAATGGGCCTTAAAGGAGGCACTGACCCCGACACAATACTTTCAGCGTTTAGAATCCGAAAAGCTGCAACAGCTCCAGGAGACGCACCCAGAGACACTATAGTGGTCACGAAGGACATGGCGACTCGCTCCGCTATCATGTCCTGCTCCAGAGACTTGGGCACTGTGCAAATGGAGGGTAGCACGGTGGCCCTATATGGGGATCTCCCATTCGCAGCACTTGCGGAACGGAGACAGCTGGCATCAGTTGCCAAACAACTACGGGAAGCAGGAGTCAGATACCGGTGGGGAGCTGATGGATCCCTGGCGGTACCACGGGGAAACCAGATGCTTACCCTGACCTCCACGGACGACCAAAAGGAGTTCCTCCACCAGTTGCATTTTCCAGAGGCCGACAGAAGGGAATCCAGGGAAGAAGACACTGCGACGCAGCGTATGCCCAAAAGCAATCATGGTCCGAAGAAGAGCATGTATATACCGACAATGTCAACGAGACACTCATAAGCTTCGATACATAGTTGTAGCACGCATACCTTCAGATCCCGCACAGATGACCAACTGCAGCGCAAGAGTCACCACTTTAACTTCACTGCACCACTGCCAATACTGCAGCCCTAGCGGACGATTACTATTATTATATCCAGATGATGATCATTGACAAAGCCTTGTTAACACTTTTACACTACGGCAAAGTTGTAGTCTGTGAAATTGTTATAACCTTGTTACTACTTTAATATTACGGTAAAGGTATATTATGAGTATCCAAACTCTAATAAAAAACACAAATTGAAAAAAAAATGTAAGTAGATAATTTATGTCTGGGGCTGAATTAATTAAAGGGGGGGGGGGTGGATTAATTAGAGGGGGTAAATTAATTAAAGAGGGGGGCTGAATGAATTAGAGGGGGTGGATTATTTAGAGGGGGTGGATTAATTAAAGGGGGGTGGATTAATTAAGGGGGGTGGATTAATTAAAGAGGGGGTGGATTAATTAGAGGGGGTGGATTAATTAAAGGGGGGTGGATTAATTAAAGAATTAAAGGGGGATTAAAGAATTAAAGGGGTGGAGGTTTAATTAAGGGGGGTGGATTAATTAAAGGGGGGTGGATTAATTAAAGAGGGGGTGGATTAATTAAAGAGGGGTGGATTAATTAGAGGGGTGTGGATTAATTAAATAATTAAAGGGGGATTAAATAATTAAAGAGGGTGATGGTTTAATTAAGGGGGGTGGATTAATTAAAGGTGGAGTGGATTCATTAAAGAGGGGGGTGGATTAATTAGAGGGGGTTGATTAATTAAAGGGGGTGGATTAATTAGGGGGGTGGATTAACTAAATAATTAAAGGGGGAGGTTTAATTAAAGAGGGGGTGGATGAATTAGAGGGGGTGGATTAATTAAAGAATTAAAGGGGGATAAAAAAATTAAAGAGGGTGGAGGTTTAATTAAGGGGGGTGGATTAATTAAAGGGGGGTGGATTAATTAAAGAGGGAGTGGATTAATTAGAGGGGGTGGATTAATTAAAGGGGTGGATTAATTAGAGGGGGGTGGATTAATTAGGGGGGTGGATTAATTAGTGGGTGGATTAATTAGGGGGGTGGATTAGAGGGGGGTGGATTAATTAAATAATTAAAGATGGGAGGTTTAAGTAAAGGGGGTATGGATTAATTAAAGAGGGGGTGGATCATTTAAAGAATTAAAGGGGGGATTAATTAAAGAATTAAAGGGGGTGGAGGTTTAATTAAGGGGGTTGGATTAATTAAAGAGAGGGGGTGGATTAATTAAAGGGGTGTGTGGATTAATTAAAGGGGGTGTGGATTAATTAAAGGGGGTGTGGAGGTTTAATTAAAGGGGGTGGATTAATTAAAGGGGGTGGATTAATTAAAGAGGGGGTGGATTAATTAAAGGGGGTGTGGATTAATTAAAGGGGGTGTGGATTAATTAAAGGGGGTGCAGCACGGGGGAGATTTATTTAGGGGGTAAGTTTAATTAAAGGGGGGGTGCAGGGGGTTGGATTAATTAAAGAGAGGGGGTGGATTAATTAAAGGGGTGTGTGGATTAATTAAAGGGGGTGTGGAGGTTTAATTAAAGGGGGTGGATTAATTAAAGGGGGTGGATTAATTAAAGAGGGGGTGGATTAATTAAAGGGGTGTGGATTAATTAAAGGGGGTGTGGATTAATTAAAGGGGGTGTGGATTAATTAAAGGGGGTGCAGCACGGGGGAGATTTATTTAGGGGGTAAGTTTAATTAAAGGGGGGGTGCAGGTTTTTTTAATTAAGGGGGTTGCAGTATTTTATTTATTAAGGGAGGATATGCACTGCAGATTTTTGTTTTTTATTAAGGGGGTGTGCAGGGTTTTTATTAAGGGGTGTGTGCGTGTTTTTTTGTTAGGGGGTTGTGCAAGTTTTTGTTTTTTTATTAAGGGGGTGTGCAGGATTTTTTTAATTAAGGGGGGTTGTGCAGGTTTTTGTTCTTTTATTAAGGGGTGTGCAGCTTTTTTTTATTAAGGGGGGTGTGCAGGGTTTTTATGTGTAGGGAGTGTATGAAATATATGTGATCGGGGTGCAGGGTTTTTATTAAGGGGGTGTGCAGGTTTTTTTTTGTTATTAAAGGGGGTTGTGCAAGTTTTTGTTTTTTATTAAGGGGCTGTGCAGGTTTTTTCTATTCAGGGGGTTGTGCAGGTTTTTTTCATTAAAGGGGGTTGTGCATGTTAAAGGGGGTTGTGCATGTTTTTTGTTTTTTTTTTATTAATTTATGTGATCGGGGTGCAGGGTTTTTATGTGTAGGGTCAAGGGCAGGGGTTTTCTAGAAGGGATGAGACCAGGGGCTTTGTAGAAAGGGGCAGGGGAGGAGTTTTCTAGAAGTTTCTCACCAGCCCCTTTCTACAAAAGCACTGGTCTTCCCCCTTCTACAAAACTGGCACATTTATACAAAACCCCTGCCCTGGCCCCCTTCTACAAAACCTCTGCCCTAGCCGCTACATCTTTTGAACCCAAATCCCTTTCCTATGCTATTTCTAAGGATCAGCTCAATGAAGTGGTCTGGGTGCCAGGTCCCTCTAGTTTTAACGCTGCAGCTGAAAACATATGTTTCACTGAGGGTTAATCCAGCCTCTAGTGGCTGTCTCACTGACATCCGCTAGAGGCGCTTCCACAATTCTCACTGTAAAACTCACCATGAGAAGACCAAAATCTTAAGGTCAAGGTACTGTACAGTATCTGTGCTGATATTGGCGGTCATTTTGACAGGTGTCGGCAACTGGTTATGGTGCTCTACCATGGCTTTTGTCTCTAATGGACTCCTACTCCAAAAGATCAACAGTTCATCAATAAATCTAAAGTATCCTTGGATGTGTTGGCTGAATTTTCATAATATATGTTCAGCTTCATAGGTCTACATATACGCATTGGTGTACATGGGGGCCATAGCCGCCCCCATGGAAGTGCGTGCCACCTGTAGGTACCAATCCTGCTCAAAACAAAAATAATTATTATGGACTGTAAGTGCCACTTCCTCTGCATGAGGAAATCCAGTGTCATAGAACACCCCATATGAAAGCACTGAGGAAATGCTTTCTCATGGCGAAGGCCTAACACGCGCCTGATGATCGCTGCGCATGCGCATTAATTCCCCCTTCTATGCTGGAAATGGAAACCCTTTACATCACTGGGGGGTGGGGAGACGTGGGGGCAGAGGAACATAGTGTTAGGAATACATCTTTGTATTGCTATATTCCTTATACTAAAGTTTTCCTTTAGTGCAGAAATGGGGTACATAATACTACTAGGGACAGAGGGCACTATTGCATTAGGAATACAGGTGTGTATTCTTAACGCTTTAGAGTTCCTCTATGGGGAATATATGAACAGCATAAGAAAGAACATTTTTTTGCCAGTATCCAAAATGGCCGCCGGGCGGTCTTCCGGAGTGCTATGAGGACTGATTACGCGACGTAGTGTCAGTGTGGGTAGGCTTCGGGTATGTGACGTTTACCAGGTTGTATCACTAGAATAGCTGTTGCAGGACATGAGTGGTACATCTCCAGCGGGCCGGATAGGTGAGCGGAGTATGTTCGAGCCCTGCCTGTTGCGGATGATGCTGGCAGCATATCTCCTACTGGCCTCTACCTCGGGGAAACAGGCGGAGAGCGGAGCCGCAGAGTCTGAGCAGAGCTGCGGATGTCATGTAAGTGACCCCTTACAGGGTGTGAGCTGTCATGACGTCCTCCTGTCCCATGACCCAGGCACTGTATCATATCATATCATAGTCCTGTCCCCATACAGTGCTGCTTGGTTACGTTTCATTTAAAAAGGTGTCATGTACCTTCATTGCTTCTACATGTTCTATTCTTTTCTAAATATTTACCATTGTTTATAGATATGAGGGTTTGTCAATACTGAACACCCCTGATTTCATACCTGGGCCTGGTTATATATCATGAAATCGTATTCCTCATATTATCATGGTTCCTGCTTTCTGTCGACTAAGTGCAATTTGCTATAGCCACTTAACTTCCCATTCTGTACTTCTCACTGCAGCAACAACTGGTGATGCTAAGGTGATTGATCCATAAGAGATATATATATATATATATATATATATATATATATATATATATATATTTGTCTAATGGCAAAGCAGTGTTGTATTGTATGTTGTCTTCTCGTGGTCTTACATGGAATTATTTTGTCCCTCACAGAATAAACCCAGACAATACATATTATTAATTGTATTTTTGACAATATACAATTACAAGAAAATGCATGATGGTTAACTAAAGCAGAGCACTTACATGTGAGATCTATGCATATAGCCAACTAAAATTGGCTGTGGGTTGTCATGTTTTTGTGTGTTTTTTTTTTGTAATTTTTTCCCCCATTTATTTTATGGCTGGCTACCTGGCACGCCACTTAGTCGGCTTGATTGTGTTATTTTGGATGGAATGACTGAGCATCACAAGCCAATGATTTGGCCCTGAACATGCAAGTGATGTGCAGAGTGCTTTTGCTCCCCTTACCTCTACTGCAATACTCACACAGTAAATGCTTCAACATTACTGGGGGGATTCCTGAGTTCCTGAGTGTGAATGCGCTCGTACAGCATTTCTTTGTAGAGGTCCTAGGGCACCGAAGGCACCATGGGGCAAAGAAGTTGCTTTTAACTTGCCTCTGCTGCTTTGTTCACCTTGGTAAACACTGCAAAGGTGTTGACTCAATTGATGGAACAAGGAACTGTCACTTCAAGAGAAGTGAAATGCTTTAACGTGGTAAGGCAATCTAAAAATTTCTGTTTAACACCTTTTAGAAACCAGTGTATATGTGGAAAGGAGGAAAAAAAAAAAGATTTCAAAATGTAATGCAATTTGTGTTGATAGACTGTCTATTGAACCAGTTTAAGCAAATATTTTTTTATTTCCATATATGGCCATAACAATGACACGTGTTTGGGCCAAAGTACTGATTATGCCAGGTAAAATCTTTATGAAACATTTTAAATTGCCTCTGCTGGAATTTCATTGAAATTTCATAATAATTTAAACATAGCAAAAGACAAAATAAGGGACTACTTTGTCAAAGCCAAAATTGATAAAGGGCAGAGTATGTGCTGTCAACTTTGGTCAGTTCCTCCTGCCATCACATAGCGAACGCGGTGGTGGTGGGGAGAGATGCGGTCATGAGCACACACTGTTTCCGGAAAGGCTTAATTTATGAACAGGTTAAAGGAACACCGCTTTTGAAATAACTATATTATTTTAGAGGAACACTCCAAACTTTAAAAGTAGATCTATTACTTTCTTTTTACATTATTGGGGTCCCGCGCTTGTAATGTAAAAAAAAAAAACCGAACAACTTTAAACTCCCCTTAATCTTTTGCACTCTGCCATGCAGTTAGTGAGAAGTTTTAATAGCATTTGCTGTCATCATGCTTTATGTAATGACATTAGACTTGAAGACCTTCAATTTTCACAGATCTTCATAAGGATGCACTTGTAGTAGTTGTAAGACTGACTGTCACTGTAATAAACATGGTTTTGGCCAAATGTTGCTGAGAAATGGCTATGTTTTACATCGCCTGGAGGAAGAAAAAAAATATGCACTGTGGAACAAAACCACTTTATTAAGAGTAAATTGTTTTGTTGCTTAGTAATGCTTTAATCCTGTAAGGCTGGAGGTAATTGCTCAAGTTCCGATCCAAAGCAAAACCTAGAATTTGCGCAATTTGTTTCTCTGTAATTTAAGGGTTTCTCTTTAAGTGCCCATACATATTGTTTTATTTATTATTATTATTTATTACTTTTGCTTGTGGCACAAGAAAAATTGAGCATTGCGATGTAGATGACTTAATAAATGTTGTACACAAGATAAGAATAACAATGTTGTGATTATACACCCATTTTTATGAAATATAACATCAAGGGCTAAGCTAGTGACATAAGAACAATGTATTCAATAAGGATGCAAAATCACCAAAATGGTACAATCCGTATGTGATACTCTAAAACCTGTGCGAGTTCCCCTTAACCCACACCAACAAATATATAAAAAAAAAAAAAAAAAAAAATATGTATATATATATATATATATATATATATTTATTTTTTAGTGGAGTATCTTACATTCCATAATGTAAATGATACAGGAAGGGTGGATTCCAAATTAATAAGGGCGGATAGTCCTTGGTAGATATAATCCTAAATTGAGAGAGAAATACAAGCTAGTGCAATATTGCCTGTATACATTATGGTAATTACATATATGTCAATGCAGGAACCAGTTCTCCTTGGCTGAAAATTTCGGCTTAGTGGAATTTCAGGGTCCAACTCCCTCTCTTATAGAGTAAAGCAGCTTCAATACTTTTGATTGTAGTCACACTTGCTCGTTTTTATAAAGTGCTTTATTCAAAATAAAGTGCACAAAAACATTATAAAACTGAGGCTTCCAGCTTGCCTTCCTTTTAAATGGTGCTTAATTGGTACTTCCTTGTTTTCCCACCAGAAGTGATGTTACATGCCTTCCACGTTGCTTACAAACTTCCGGTATGGTATTTTAATTTCATCTCGTCTATGCGTACCATCTGTGAAATGCACAGTGGAAAGTTGCGTCCAACGAACTTCCGAATCGGTGTCCTTATGTTGGAACGCACATTGCGTTCCACTGTGTTTTTACCCCTTATCTTGGAAGTCCTTAAGAAATCGCTATCTTTCATCATCGTTGATGATACCCATAAATACTCAATTGTCCAAAATGATAGAAAATAAACAAAATGTAAAGGAAGTAGTTAGAAAATGATAACTATAAATAATATCAACATAATTATTAAAACATAAAATCAACTTAAATAACATTTTCTCATTTATTAGAAATATATATATGCGCAGAAGGCAATTATATGGGTTCTTATTTCTAAGACAATATATATGGATACTGAATAAATAATATCTACTATATTGAGAATATGTATGTGAAGAGGGAAATTATTTAAACTTTTGTCGTAAGACAATTCAAATAAAAACTAATTGATAAAATAGGTACTTTTAGAAGTGGTTTTTATTCCAAATTTTACCATAAAAAAATTATGAGCTTCTATATGAATTCTCCCCTCATAATATGCATTTAAACCATAGGGGATAAGGGTTTTCAAATTATATATAAAAATTTAATTTCCTCCGTTCCTAATTTTTTCATATAGTTCCCTCCTCTCCAATCTTTTCATAGACCTTCTGGGTTCTAATTGTGCATCTGTTTAAACTGTGTGTTTCTACACCTTTTCTGTCTGATGTTCCTAATGTGTTTGGCGATTCAGATTTTTAATTGTCTTATGGTTCTGCCTACATATAGCAGGTTACATGGGCATTTTAATATAAATATATATATATATATATATATATATATATATATATATATATATATATATATATATATATATAATCTCACTCCTTTTGAGTGACATGTCAGATGATCTTTAATAGTGTATGGTGGTTTTACGATCCTGCTTATATCTTTCAGATGTCTTCTAGCACTCTTGGTTTCTCTACATGGGAGACATATGCCACATCCATAGAAACCTGTCAAATTATGTAAAAAGATTGTGTTTTTTCAGGATTTAAACAGCTTTTAACTAAAATGTTCTTAATTTTTTTTTTACTCCTCTATAGTCCGTTTTCTGTGTAGATGGTAAAATCTTAGTTAAAATGGGGTCATCCCTCAATAGGTGCCAATGTTTTTTAATTGCCTGTTGTACTTTTATATTTCGTCCATTATAATTGCAGATAAACGGAACTTCCCCTACTTTGGATGGTTCTTCTCTCTGTTTATATTTAAGAAGGTTTCTTCTCGATTGTTTCCTCACTTCTTCCAAGTCTCTATCTAACTCTGTTGCATTATATCGTTTTTCTACAAATTGCCTTTTCAAGTATTGTGCCTGTTCTACATAGTCTAAATCCTCTGTACAATTTTGTCGAATACGGAGGAATTGTCCCCTTGGGACATTTGTAAGCCATGGTCTATGATGGCAACTGGTCTTATCTATGTAGCTATTTGCATCTACAGGTTTGAAATAGTTTGTCACAATGTTGAATCTCTGATACTTATATTGAGGTCCAGGAAATTGATCTCTGTTGTACTGCTGACACAAGTGAGGTTTATTCCCCAGCCATTAGGATTTAAATACTGTATAAAATACCAGAGTTCTTCCGAATCTCCGGTCCATTTAAAAAAAAAAAAAAGTCAATAAACCGGAAATAGGACACCAAGTTCTCCACCCAAGCGTGGCCTCGCGTTACGTAGGTCTCTTCCTAGTAGGCCATGAATAGATAAGCGTAGCTTGGTGCCTATAGCCGTGCCGCAAATTTGCAGATAAATATCTTCTTCGAACCAAAAAATATTATTAGTTAAAATGAGTAAAATACCTTCTAAAATAAATAAAATTTTCTCTTCCTTAAAATTGGACTTGATTAAAAAAATGTTTGACCGCTTCTAATCCTTTATTGTGTGGAATAATGCTATACAGTGAAGTGACATTACATGTTACCAATATGTGTCCTTCTTTCCGCTGTACTTTTTCTAAAATTTGAAGGACATGAATGGTATTTTTCAGGTAGGTGAGGTTATGGATTACTATTGGTTGTAATAGGGTATCTATATACTCTGATACTTTTGTAAATATGGAATCAATTCCCGATATGATTGGTCTACCTGGCGGGTTTTCTATATTTTTGTGGACTTTAGGTAGATGATGGAACACAGGGCATATTTGGGTTTGTTATGTAAGTAAGTACTCAGTTTCTTTGTCATTAAGAATACCTAACTGTTTCCCTTTCTCAATATACTCCTTAAAAATTATTTTAATATCTCCTAGAGCAGGGGTAGGCAACCTTTTAGCAGCACTGTGCCGATATAGGATTGTGATGTCCCGTAGCGTGCCGGTCCTATTTTTTTTATAAATCGAGGTGTGTATGCTGCTGTATTCTGCTTGTTATTTTTACTGTAATTGCTTTGTATCGTTGTATTTGTACGTATATATGCCGGGCTGTCTTTAATAATGACTGGACCCTGGGCAAAGCATTTGCTTAGGGCCCCCTGGACCCTGTCCCCCCTTCCCAGGCATGCAATCACGTCCTCAACACAGTGGCGGACCTAAAGTAGAGAGGTGCAAGAATTCTTGGCGGTCTCCCTGTTGCACGGGTGATTAAAAGGTAGATCCCCATCTGTCGTGCAACTCCAGAAATGCATTGACAGCTGGAGCTCTACCATTTACTCATGTTTGCAGGTCTGTATTTAGCACTTAGCAGTTTTTGTGTGTTTTTGTAGAATATGTTTGTATGTGGTGTTGGCATGATTGCAAGCACACACACACAGATATACTGACACACACAGAGACATACTGAGATACACACAGACATGCTTTCATACAAACATACTGACACACACACACAGATCTACTGACACACCCATAGACATGCTGACATACAAACATACTGACACACACACAGACATACTGACACACACACAGACATACTGACACACACACAGACATACTGACACACACACAGACATACTGACACACACACAGACATACTGACACACACACAGACATACTGACACACACACACAGACATACTGACACACACAGACATACTGACACACACAGACATACTGACACACACAGACATACTGACACACACAGACATACTGACACACACAGACATACTGACACACACACACACAGACATACTGACACACACACACACACAGACATGCTGACACACACAGACATGCTGACACACACACACACACAGACATGCTGACACACACACACACACAGACATGCTGACACACACACACACAGACATGCTGACACACACACACACAGACATGCTGACACACACACACACAGACATGCTGACACACACACACACAGACATGCTGACACACACACACACAGACATGCTGACACACACACACACAGACATGCTGACACACACACACACACAGACATGCTGACACACACACACACACAGACATGCTGACACACACACACACACAGACATGCTGACACACACACACACAGACATGCTGACACACACACACACACAGACATGCTGACACACACACACACAGACATGCTGACACACACACACACAGACATGCTGACACACACACACACACACAGACATGCTGACACACACACACACAGACATGCTGACACACACACACACAGACATGCTGACACACACACACACAGACATGCTGACACACACACACACAGACATGCTGACACACACACACACAGACATGCTGACACACACACACACAGACATGCTGACACACACACACACAGACATGCTGACACACACACACACAGACATGCTGACACACACACACAGACATGCTGACACACACACACACAGACATGCTGACACACACACACACAGACATGCTGACACACACACACACAGACATGCTGACACACACACACACAGACATGCTGACACACACACACACAGACATGCTGACACACACACACACAGACATGCTGACACACACACACACAGACATGCTGACACACACACACACAGACATGCTGACACACACACACACAGACATGCTGACACACACACACACAGACATGCTGACACACACACACACAGACATGCTGACACACACACACACAGACATGCTGACACACACACACACAGACATGCTGACACACACACACACACAGACATGCTGACACACACACACACACACAGACATGCTGACACACACACACACACAGACATGCTGACACACACACACACACAGACATGCTGACACACACACACACACAGACATGCTGACACACACACACACACAGACATGCTGACACACACACACACACAGACATGCTGACACACACACACACACAGACATGCTGACACACACACACACACAGACATGCTGACACACACACACACACAGACATGCTGACACACACACACACACAGACATGCTGACACACACACACACAGACATGCTGACACACACACACACAGACATGCTGACACACACACACACAGACATGCTGACACACACACACACAGACATGCTGACACACACACACACAGACATGCTGACACACACACACACAGACATGCTGACACACACACACACAGACATGCTGACACACACACACACAGACATGCTGACACACACACACACACAGACATGCTGACACACACACACACACAGACATGCTGACACACACACACACAGACATGCTGACACACACACACACACAGACATGCTGACACACACACACACAGACATGCTGACACACACACACACAGACATGCTGACACACACACACACAGACATGCTGACACACACACAGACATGCTGACACACACACAGACATGCTGACACACAGACATGCTGACACACAGACATGCTGACACACAAACATGCTGACACACAAACATGCTGACACACAGACATGCTGACACACAAACATGCTGACACACAAACATGCTGACACACAAACATGCTGACAGACATACTGACACAGACATACACTTTAAAACTCACCCTCCAGTTTCCTACCTTTCCTGCTGGTGGCTGAAGGCGTTGGGAGTTGGGAGTTGGGGTCTAGAGCTCTTGGCCAGCCCCCCTCCAATCTGCCTACTCTTCTTTCCTGCGCGCTCCTCTCTTTGTGGGAGGAAGTGATGCGTGGCCGTCACTTCCTCCCAGCCTGCTGCCGAAAAGCAAGGGGCCCGCTCGCGCTGTTAAAGCACCTCAGCGTGTGACCGGGTCCCTGCTGACAGAAGCCCACCGGGTGGTCCTTTGTGCATGGGCCACCCGGTGGGCCTCCTTAGTGTGCAGATTACCAACCAGAGGGTTAGAAATAGTTGAGGCCAGCAGGGCTCACGGTGCAGCTGCCCAGTTTGCCCCGCGTTAAAGAAGGCCCTGCGTATATGAGCTATTATATTGTTTATGTTCATGAGTAGTTTATGGTATTGTGTATGATACATATGAATGTAAGCTGTGTATGGGTGCTGCTTGTGGAATTGTGTGTGTGTGTGTATGGATATGTCAAAGTGTGTGTTTGGTAGTGTGTGGGGGCTGTTTGGGGTATTGCATGTGGGGTTGTGTGCATGTATGTGGATTGCTAGTAGTGTTTCGCTTCGTGCGGATTGTGTGAATGTTTGTGTGTGGGCTGTCCGTATTATTTGTATGAGGGGAGGGTTATTCTGCATTTCTGTGTATATCTAGCAGTGTGGGTGACTTCCCTGGGTTCCAGTGGGGACTAGTCCGGCCAGGTACATGTCAAGGACAGGAGCTGCAACAGCAACTGCGAGCTGCTCTACTACAGTGTGGCTTCCTATTCACAAGTGCTGGGAGGAAGTGATCTGAGATACGTGCTGCAATGCATAAATTGAGGATTGTCCTTCACCACCTTTTCGGATTAGCAGATATCTAAAGTTTTACTGGGACTCCTGATAGGCCAGAGCCAGTTTGACTCTAGCAGCCTGGAGTGCCGTGCAAAGACACCTCGAGTGCCGTGCATGGCACTAGTGCCGTAGGTTGCCTACCCCTGTCCTAGAGGGTTATGGGGTAGTTTTTTATAGGTTGAATAGTCTGAAAGAATCCTTTCTGATTCTTCCACATATTTAGCTTTATTAAAAATGACTAAACCCCCTCCTTTGTCTGCTTGCTTGCTTTTTTTTTTTTTTTAATTGTTTATTTTTATTGTGCTTAGAGTAACAAACAGACTTATGTTGCCACAACAGCAGATATAAGCCGATGGAATAAAACAAGATTATCAATAACATGGCAATCATTAACAGCACAGTTTTTTTTCTATAACAAGAGAAGTCAGGCTAAATAGAACTGTCTATAACCTTAGTTTCATCCAGGCTGGTAATTACGTGAAATAAAATAGACATGTCTAGTAATATCAGGAACATTTAAAGACTAAGCATAGTCTACGTCTGCGGGAATAGCGATGCCCCCAGGGCTTATTAATTGTATGAGCGTTGCTACGGTGGGTATGACAGTTGCCCTGTTTCATGTGTGTGGCAGTAGAGATTATCTGGGGGCTAAGTGGCTTCAAAGTAGAAAGCTTGATGTAGGTTGGCTGCATGCATAGACAGTGTGAGTGTGTCAGCTAGACGACATGTTGTGTGTGACATGTGATTAAGTATAAATGTTGAACTGCCACTGGGTGTTTAGATGAGGCAGGGACAATATGGGTGCAGGAAATGATTGAAAAACAATCCCAGTAATAGAAAACAAAACAATAATAGATGGTATGCAGCAGATACATAAAGGCCAGACTAACGTTTCTTGTGGTGCTGCTTCCTATTTCTCTATATGTACTTATAGGTATTGCTGTGATAGGTTATTGAAACAGCTGAACAGTAGCGATTAAGGTATGTGCACTGTGCATGCCTATAGCGAAGAAATAACGAGCTCAGTGCACAATAGAGTATGCAAACAACGTGACAGTAAACTAGCTAGCAACAAGGCTAACTCAGGGGCAGGCACTGGTTGAGTGTACACCTTCTGTTAGGAAGATGGTGTAGCGTCCATTTTATGTGCCGTGCAGTTCAGGTTATGTAGTTTAACCGATCCCTGTCTGCCTCAGTGCTGGTGTCTGGCATGGTAGCCAGTGGGGGTTCGGGTGCGTAGCGGGCCAGGTCCCCTGTTTCAAGGTGAGTGCATCAGGTGCCTTTTGTCCGATGTGGGGGCCATGCTGCTCGCATCGGGTGGAGGCCTCCGCTGAGGTGAGTGGATGGGTGTAGGGAGGTCCCCCCTTGCCCCCTAGTGCCTGTTGGGGACTGTATCGGGCTGATTTGTGCTCGGGAGCCGGTGGGCCATGGTATGTTTGCTTATGAGGGGTAGCGAGCTTTGTGGGGGGAGGGGGGATTTGGGCTGTTAGTCCCAGGTTTTGTCGCTGTTTCGTCAGTGGACTCACCGCTGGTGGTCTGATGCTGCCCCGCTGAGGTGTGTGTCTGGTCTCCCGCCTTCTCCTCCCCGCCTTCCATGCTGTAGTTGGGTTCCTCCCTGGGGCGGCAGGCTGTAGTGTGGCAGCCCATGGGATGGGTGTCGATGGTGCCTCTGCTGGAGAACTCTTGTGGGCTGAAAGCTTGGCCCAGAATTCGGCCAACAGGCGGTCTAGCCGTTCTGAGAGTGGTGGCAGTGGGGGACTGCGTTCTGGCTGGCACGTGGCGTCCGCCATATTGTGCTGCGCCAATCTTTCTATGCTGGTGTTCTTGGGTTTGGAGCCTCACCCCTGAGTCGCGAGCCGTGTACCGGGATATCCCTCACCGGCAGGGGGGGGGGGAGACTGTGTTTCTAGGAGACCTCCAACTTGGTTGGCTGCAGGTAGCAGAGGGATCGTCCGCTTCCCCCGTGCCATCTGAGTAGGCCTATGGGCCTCAGGTCGATCCCCAGGATGTCTTTGCCTTTTTGGCCGCTTGTTTGTTTCCACCTTGTCTCCGTGGTAAGCTCTCGTCCCAGAGGTCGGGGACCAGGCGATTTTATTATTATTATGATTTTAGTAAGGAGCTCCTCTGATGTGCGGCAATTCAGCTTGGCTGCTAGGCTCCGCCCCACCGGGGTCTGCTTGCTTTATAATTAATTTATCTTTTTGTACCTTTTTTAGGGTTTTCCTATCTTCCACTGATAAATTATTTTGGTACTTGTTCAATTTCTTTATTTTTTCCACTTCCTTCATAACCATAATTTCAAATGACTTTATTACACTCCAAATTAGGTGTCTCGGGGGGGAAAAAAGGTGATTTTTCTTTTAATGAAGTGTGTTGGAATTGATAACTTGATAACTGGACGTTCTTCCTTATTTTAAAAAAAAACAACAATTTTTTTAGGCAAAGTTTCTAATTAATTAATTCATATCTACAAAAACATCAAATGTATTTAAGTCCGTAGTAGGAGCGAATTTTAAGCCTTTGTTAAAAAGGTTCACTTGTTCCTTGGTGAGGGGTTGGTTTGTTAGATTCCTTACAGATCGATGTCTTTCCTTTCTTCTCTCTTCCTTCTTCCTCTAATGAGGAATGAAATTCCGATCCGAACAAAGTGCCGAATTGCGTCCTAACACGAATTAAGAAACTGTTCTCATTCTGTAGGGACGCAATTCGACAGTTTTGCTGGCGTCCTGTCTAAATGACAGGACGTTCGGGAATACTGACAGGAAGCATTACGAGAAAAGGGAGGAAAGCTTAGAATTATGGGAAAATTTCTGACCACCGAAAATCAAGCACACTTTGTTCCTCAGCTGGTCAGAGATGGTCAGGCATAGGAAACCTCCATAAGACAAGTAGTCCCTGCTTTGTCCTATGTTTTAAAGAAAACTAGAGCAGACAGGAAGAAATGAAGAACAGATCCTGAAAGAGGGAGAGAAGAGGAATCGATTTAAGAAAGGTAAGTTCGGCATGACAGTGCTGCTTTAAGGGGTTAAAGTTGCTCTGCCAGTTGTTTTTTGTTTTATTTTTTATTAATAAAATGTTACAAATGCTTAGAATTGTTACACATCCAGTGCAACTAAAGAAAAAGAACTCAAAATATTCTTGTATCAGTCCTGATTGTTAAAGGATCACTATAGGGTTAGGAACACAAACATGTATTCTTGATCCTATAGTGTTAAAACAACTATCTAGCCCCCTCTGGGCCCCTCATGCCTCCCTAAAAATAGCAAAATCTTACTTTTATGTAGCTCTGCATGCTGTAGCTCTGCATGCTGTTTGACTCAGAATAGTCAATAGTCAAAACCTGTCTGCTGACATCATCAGAAGTGGTGGCCTGATCCAGTCACAATGCATCCCCATAGGATTGGCTGAGACTGACAAGGAGGCAGATCAGGGGCAGAGCCACCATGATTCAAACACAGCCCTGGCCAATCAGCATCTCCTCATAGAGATGAATTGAATCAATGAATCTCTATAAGGAAAGTTCAGTGTCTGCATGCAGAGGGAGACACTGAATGTTTGGATGCATTTTAGGCAGCCATGACTCAGGAAGGATCCCTAACAGCCATCTCAGGAGTGGCCAGGGAAGTTATCACTAGGCTGTAATGTAAACACTGCATTTTCTCTGAAAAGACAGTGTTTACAGCAAAAAGCCTGAAGGTAATGATTCTACACACCAGAACAAATTCAATAAGCTGTAGTTGTTCTGATGACTATAGTGTCCCTTTAAATGCCTCTGATTTCTAGAATTTAAATATAATGTATAACTATTTATCAAACTTAACACTATACAGACTCGACACCTAATCCTATGCTTACACTAATCTGGATCAACAGCAAAAATCAAATGTGAGAAAGGCTAAACTTGATGGACGCATGTCTCTTTCCAGCTTTGTAATGCTAACCATATACCTAATCTTACCCGTTATCTTAACACCACACTATCTATAACCCTAAATTTAGCCTTAAGCAGCATTTTACTTAAAGCTAAACCTAACTCTACCATAGCTCAATCCCAATCTTTAACCTTGACCTGACCCTTAACCGAAAGAGACCCTGTTCTTATATCATCACTGGTATCAGCAGACAGTTTTTTTTTAGTTAAAACCAAAGGAAAAAGGTTACTTGCACTCTTTCCCAAATCCCTATTTATATTTAAAGGGACTCTATAGTCAACATATAAAAGCAAGAAAGACAGGTCCCCCAGCCTTCCCTCTTGCTTTTATATGAACTTACATTTAATAAAAAAAAATGTCGAGGTGTTTTTATATTAAAAACTTACCTCCGTTCCAGCGCCGAGCTCCCAGCCATGCCGTGCCCCCTTTTTCGTCAAAATTATGAAATTGCGGGGACCAATAGGACGCTTCTCACAGAGAAGCGGCATCGCGATGTGGTGCGCATGTGCGGCTTCGCGCGCACCAATCGCGTTCTTCATAGAGCGGCATTGACAGCCGCCCTATGAAGAAATTCAGCGCTTTACCGCGCATGTGCGCGGAATGCGCGTTCGCGAGCTGAGCTGTCTGAGCCCTAAAATTATCAATAAGGGGGGGGACCTACTGTCCCCCCCCGGCCCCCACCCCTGAGCGGCGGGTGGGGGCCCTAAAATTCACAATAAGGGGGGGACCTACTGTCCCCCTCCCGGCCCCCAACCCTGTGCGGCGGGTGGGGGCCCTAAAATTCACAATAGGGGGGGGGACCTACTGTCGTCCTCCCCCGGCCCCCACCCCTGAGCAGCGGGTGGGGGCCTTAAAATTCACAATAAGGGGGGGACCTACTGTCTCCCCCCGGCCCCCACCCCTTAGCGGCGGTTGGGGGCCCTAAAATTCACAATAAGGGGGGGGACCTACTGTCCCCGCCCGGCCCCCACCCCTGAGCGGTGGGTGGGGGCCCTAAATACAAAGGTGGGGGTGGGGGCCCTAGTTAACCCTTCCCCTCCCCCCAAATAAAATTATCTCCCTACCTACCCCCCTCACCCTAAAAATAATGAGGGGGGGACCTTTAACTAAAAACCTGTAAAGAAAAAAAATAAGATAAAAACAACTTGCCATTCGATGTTTTCTTTCTTCTAAAATCTTCTTTCTTCAGCCCCAAAAAAGGGCAAATAAAAAGCCATAATAACCGACACAATAAAAAAAAAAAAAAAAAAAAACCAGAGCGCCCCCCAAAAAATCCATCTTCACCCATGGAGGGCTCCCCGCAGACTGAGCTCCACAGGGCGGGGGAAGGCTTATAAAGCCTTGCCCCGCCCTGCAATTAGGCTAAGACCACTCTGATTGGTGAGTTTAAGCCAATCAGAGTGCTCTTTGTCATTTTATAAGCGTGGGAAAGTTCTTTGGAATTTTCCCACGCTTGTAAAATGACACAGAGCACTGTGATTGGATGGATTTCAAGCCAGTTGTTCAGGTGACTATAGTGTTCCCTTTAAACAAATGGAGGTTATTTAGTTACTCCAATGGTCATTAGAGGGAATCCCCAGCTGCCACATCAAGGCAAACCTTTTATTTGGGTCCTACACTAACCATTCACCTTGCTTCCTTGAGTTTTTTTTTATTAAAACTGTAGAAAGTTGCCATCTACTAGCTGTTTTCATTATTACATACCCTGTAATAAAGAATAAAGCATGGTTTCCAAGCCAATTATACTGTGATCATCTTGGGGACATGCAGTGAGACCCTGTCAGTGTCTCCGCTGCAGCATGCACCCTGCACCCCAGAAATGCAAGCAGCTCTGTGATCACTCAGCTGCTTTGTTCTGATTTAATTTAAAGGGCTGTATGCCACACTGACTTTAGTAGACAACTCAGGGCTTTTCAAATAGTGTAATTTGAGTTGTTTGGTCTAACAACTTTATCACAAATGCTGACCCCATTTAGTGATCACATTTCCTTTGGTGTAAAGGCTCAGTATTTTTATTATACAGAGTTTAACTCTGTATGGTAGACGCTGAAACAGTCTATCATGCAGAGATCAGGAAGGGCAGTAGAGTCCTTTCAAATTCCTTTTTTCTAGTAAGCACAACATTTTCTCTTGGGTGACTTTTTGCAAGGTGTGGGGTGATTTGGGAAAGAAAATGCTTGCCACAAATCTATTTGAACCTCTTTTGTTTCCAAAAAGGAAGTATTGGAGGACTGTAAATAAAATATTGGTCAAAAGTTTTAACATAAAATCAAAAATGCATAAAAAAGGGAAATACTTCAATCCTGGACTGTTGGTGGTCCATGAGGACTGGGTTGGGGACCACTGATTTAAATAATTTGCCGACCGGCCCAATACACAAAACCTACACCCACCCCTAATTCCCCCTTACATCTAAAGAAAACAAAACCCCCCAACCCAAACATTAACATAAAATTACTTATCGCAGATCAGACAGCTGCAACCAGCGCTAAAAGGGTAATTTTAAAAATTACAACAACCCCTCCCCCCCAAAAAAAATCTTATTACAGATTCTGTACATTACAGTGATCAGGCAGCAGCTGACAAAAATAAAAAATATTAACAGTACCAAGGTACTAATCGGACTGCTCACAGGGTTATTGCTGTGATCAGCACTGAAAATTGTTTAATTTTTTTTAACACCTTCTCACTTTTAGCACAGTTTAGTCAATGATCTCTCTGCCTCTTGCACCATAGATTAGTGAATCAAAAAGAGGGGCAGGAGTGCAGAGTCTTATCGGCAAGCCGAACAGCCGCATGTTCACAGGGCTCCTGCTATTTCAGGGGATTTTTGGAGGAAAATTGACATTGCAGAGCTAGAATAAACACCACATAGCTCAACCCAAGCTAGGGGGGCTCTGGTGTATCCCTAGATATCTTACTCGAGAGATTTAGAGAACGAGAGCCCGAGATGTTCAACCGCTGCCTGCGGACGGTAGAGAGGGGGAGAGACGGACGCTCTCCTCGGCCTGCCAGTGGTGGTGCGGATTCATTGGGGTCCTACCCCCCCAGGGTCCGGCGGGGGTGATCCCGGTCCACTCCAGGGAGGCAACCCTGCTCCTCAAGCCATATAAGCAGTTACCGATCGAGCAGCAGACAGCCATGAAGAAACAGAAAATGGCGGATGCCATGTGCTCACATGCAAACTGGGACCTCGAAGCTAGACTGGACAGCTTGTTCAATGCCTTCTGGAGAAAGCTGGAACTCAAGCAGCAACAGGTCCAGTTGCCTTCACGACCACGCGGCAAATGCATGGCGCTTAAGATACAGGGGGCTTGAAAATGGCGGATCAAAAGACCCAGCTCACCACGACACCGAGCTGCCCACTGGTACCCTGCTAGACATCCCAACAAGATAATGGCAAAGAAAGACACAACAAGAAGCCTGCCACAACCAGACCTGACCACAACAAAGAACCAGACACACAGCTCATATCGGATCCTGAGGCCATATTGAAGACGCTTGCAAATCTCCGTAATTTTGCCTTCCCTCCAAACCATGCATGCGGGACCCTACTCGGCGGGGCAACGAGGCCAGCAACAAAGACTTTCTTGTCAGGAAAGTGGAGCACCTCAGCACTAGCAAAGATTCTCGTTAACTTTACATATAAGCGTGTCTATAATTACAATAAGTGTTCCTAGCATTATATTATATTTTTTTCTCACAAACAAAAAAATTTGCTATTTATCTCTGCCATGACAGTGTTTGCCGTGGAAATGCCTGTACTCGCCGTTGTGGCGCTACAGGTTGCTATGTTAAGTAATCATATGCACAAGAAAAAAAAAAGAATAAAAAAAAAAAAAAAGAGGGGCAATGACAATGTGACACCAACAGTGATTGCAGTGACAGGCTGTCGTGATCACGTTCTGCAGATCGCCTTCATTGGCTTTAGAGGGACTGCAGACCGCGATTGGCAGCATAGGCAAGAGGCGGACCAGAGGAGAGGAGGGCTAAAACGCCTTAGTGTGCTAATCCACCCTGCAGTGTTAAAGCCCACCTCCTGCAGGACCGCATAGCACGCCCGTCGTACGTAAGGTGTAGTTCTGTGACATCCCCTATTCAATCATATTGCTGTTCGCTATAGTGTGGACTTAATGTAAATTGAAAGCCTGTAATAGGCTAGAGTCATGCATCATAGGAAGATGTGGGCAGGGTCTACCCAATTTCTATTTTCTTATTTAGATACTGTAAAAACATAATAAATGATGCTACTATTAAAATGTTTCCTTATCCCATTTTAAAAAGTTATGCTGTATTTGGAATTCTTTATTCCAAACCATTCACTTACTGTTACCTTTTATTGTGAGGGGGAGGAGGATTTTTTTTTTTTTTTTTTTTTTTTTAAATCATTTGAAAAAAAACCCCAATGTATGTCAGATTCAAGCCATTGTACACCGTGGCCGTATAAGTCAGTGTTTCTCAACTTTTTACGGTAACCTCTGACATAATGTGAATATTGATTCTGAACTATTAATCTGAAGTATAAAAGTCACAAAATGAAAATATAATACATACAGAACTCTGGCATACAAACAGAGGACACTGACACACACACACACACACACACACTCACACTCACACTCACACTCACACTCACACTCTGACAGACACACACACATTCACACTGACAGACACACACTTTTTTAAATCCACCCAACCTCCTTTGGAGCCGTAAAGGCGGACACCTCTTGGCACACCCACTGTTTTGGTGCACATACCTCCTGGGGTATCAAACTGACTACTTGCATTTTAAGGGCGACTCCACGGCACTCCGGCCACTATAACTAGTGCAGAGTGCTTGCTACACGCAAGTGCTCTGCAAAAAAAATACTTTCTAAATAGTCTGCAGAAAGGGCAGCAAAAGATCTTGCCTTAAAAGTGAATTATTGGTTTAATGCAAGACAATAAATACAAGAACCTGGTGTAGGGGCGGACCCAAAACTGTTTTTAAAGCACAAAAAAAATATGGGTTGGAAATGGAGATGAATGCTTTCTTTTAATGGCAACAAAGGAAGGCTTGTGTATTCAGTAGGGCAAATAGTACAATATGCCTCCTGGCACTGAAAAGTTTATTTTCGTCTTTCATTTGGCATTTGGCTTTTATGTTTTGGATTTTAGGTTGTTAAGCTGTGTAAGCCTATTGATGTACCTTCTCATATGTACACATTCATATTATGAAACCATTAATTAATTGCAAGTTTACTTTGGCTTTTGTAAATTCTTGAAGTACAAGTTCAGATGCAAATGAAACTAAGCAGCAGAGCAACTTAGAGAACTTGTTTTCTGTGTGAAAAAAGTAAAACCTATATAATCAGGGCCCGGTACCAGTTATGTAGGTGTAAATACTTCTGTCAGTCCCTACATTGGCTTCCTATAAAATATAGAGCTCAATTTAAAATTCTGGTTCTTGCTTTCAAATCTCTACATAATGCTGCTCCCACCTATCTATCCTCCCTTCTACACAAGTATGTCCCGTCTACGCCCTTACGATTTGATGAAGACTTACGTCTATCTTCTGTCCGTACTCCCACCTCTGATGCTCACCTTCAAGATTTTTCGAGGGCTGCACCATTCCTTTGGAACTTGCTTCCCTCCTCCGTTAGATGTTCACCCAGTCTCAACTCCTTCAAAAAATCGTTAAATAAAAAACCAAACACTTCTTCATAAAAGCGTATCAATTAAACTGTTAATAGCTCCTGACTGATTCCTCTTCTGCAACTGTCACTAGTCTAATACTATCCTTACCTTTTTGTGTCATTTTACCCCACTCCCTCTTGCATGTAAGCTCATTGAGCAGCGCCCTCAACCCCTCTGTTCCTGTGTGTCCAACTTGTCTGGTTACAACTACATGTCTGTTCGTCCACCCATTGTAAAGCACTGCGGAATTTGATGGCGCTATATATATATAGTAATAATAATAAATTGCTGTATGGAAAGTAGGAGGAAACAATTTTGCTTTGTTCCCAACCGTTTCTTGTTTTCCATTTTTATCAGGCTGTGGAGAGTGGAACCTGATTGGCTGTTGGTTGCCATGGAAGATATAGTTATTGTTTCCTGACTGATTCCTCTTCTGCAACTGTCACTAGTCTAATACTATCCTTACCTTTTTGTGTCATTTTACCCCACTCCCTCTTGCATGTAAGCTCATTGAGCAGCGCCCTCAACCCCTCTGTTCCTGTGTGTCCAACTTGTCTGGTTACAACTACATGTCTGTTCGTCCACCCATTGTAAAGCACTGCGGAATTTGATGGCGCTATATATATATAGTAATAATAATAAATTGCTGTATGGAAAGTAGGAGGAAACAATTTTGCTTTGTTCCCAACCGTTTCTTGTTTTCCATTTTTATCAGGCTGTGGAGAGTGGAACCTGATTGGCTGTTGGTTGCCATGGAAGATATAGTTATTGTTTCCTGTGTTGATTTCATTTAGTTTTTCTTTGCCGCTGACGGAAATAAAGAAAGAGTGCAGCATAATAGGAGCCTCCGTGTCTTAATAAAATAAGCCACTGCGCTTGGGACTCTGTTGATTTATAACGGATATGCTCAGCCAGAGTATACAACTTTACAACTACTTTTAAAATTGTGTCATCCTGCAAGATGTGCCAATATTTTCTGATAGCTCTATTTACTTCCTTATTATTCTCATTAAAATTACAAATGAAAGGAACCGCGTTAATCTTTGTTGTTGCATTTTTCTACTTATAAGTTAGGAGAGCCTTTCTTGGGACTTTTCTAACATCTTCTCTTCTTGATCTCCTATTTCCAGGAATTGTCCCTTAATTCTTTCAAAAGGATCAGCGCTAATGCTAATACACCAAACTAAAAGACACACACACACACACACACACACACACACACACACACACACACACACACACTGTTAAAAGGCCTGAATTTGTGGGAGGAGTAAGTCCCCTACTTAAACTCCCAGCCCCTACTCACCTCTGCCGTTCAGCTGATTGTCTTGTCTCCATAGCAACCAGCACTTCCGGTCCAGCTTCCCGACAGAATTTCTCGTGTTTCCAGCAGTCTGACGTCCTGATACAGCTCTCCGTCCGTTCAAGGCCCTCCAATCGGTTTTCCGGTCGAGGTACCCGGCTTCCGGTCACGAGACCGGCACGTACACGTGAGTTAGGCGAAAGAAATAGCATTTCCCGCCGTTCGGGCCTAAAAACGTGGGGGTAGGCTCCCTCTAAACTTACTCGTACTATTACATGCTCATTCAAACAATTCAGCGTTCACACTAAACAGTCAAACGCTCGGCACTTTTCTCACCTCGTTTTACATTTTCCTACGTAATCTACCGAATTAGCATATACAGTTATACTCCATATTATTACCGGTATCCTCTTGTTCCGTTCGGTCAACCAGGACCTATTTATTTCGTATTAATTAAGCTCGAACACTATGCTCTAACACATATTCAGTTAAATATTATTATAATTGGCTACGGTATGCACTTAGGCGTATTTTACACGATTTCTACCTGCTTTTACGTATATTCCCTGTTCGGTTACTACTGATACCTACTCACCAGTTTGAAGATATATATATATATATATATATATATATTTTTTTTTTTTACATATCACGTATAGATATCAAGCTAATAGATGTCGCTTTATGGCTCAACATGCGAGGTCAGGATTGCGAGTAATTATAGTATAATAACAGGTTAGACAAGACATGGCAATGACATAGTCGTGTTCCGTGCTTAAGGGGGGAACAAGTGTGTTGCCAAATACTGTGAGTTATTGATTAGGCACTAGTGAACAAAGTGAAAGCAGTTAGGTCATACACTATATTATGAGCGATGTATTTGCTTATCTAGGAGTATTCTCAGGTTGCTCACCCGAGAAGGCAGGCTACATGTTACAGGCACAGTGGGAGAACACATAAGTAACACTAAAGATCAAAAACATTTCAGATGCAGGCTAGGCATGAGTGATGGTAGGTTAACTATCTCTGCTTTGTTAGGGTGCTAGCAATGCTATCAATTTTGTGTGTTATAGCAAAAGGGTTTAAGGTGGTAAGGCTCAGTGTCTAAACTTAAGCATGCCAAAGTCAGACAGCAATCTGCAAGCATAACATCACCCTGGCTGCTCAAAGTTCGTTGGTCTGCGCACACTTCAGGATCTGTCGGCATGGTGGGTCCGCTGCTGCGTGGGTGGTAGTGTACACATGGTCAGCCATTGCTTGCTCCAGCATGTCGGCGTGACCCGGCGCCAGCATCATTTCGGCTCTAGCACTGACTCTCCAGGTGCATCTCAGGTGAGTGACTCTGTAGGGCATCTGGAGGAGTGTCCTCCGAGGTTAACGCTGAGTGTTGCTCATGCTGGCGTGCTGCTGGGTGGCTCTCCTCGCTCGGCAACCGGTTTGTGAGAGTGAAGCTGGTGCATCCGTCGCCTTGGCTCCAGCGGGCCTCCACTGCTGCTTGCCAGCCTCGTGGCCAGCCGCCTACACGGGTAGGAAATTGCTTGGTGAGCTGTGATGCAGTGGAGTCTCCAGCTTCTCTGACCCTGTGGGCCCTTATCTACCAGCTTTGTTGGGTCTTCCGAGCTCTGCCATCATGTGCTTCCCTCTGCTGACTCCAGCGCATGTGGCAGCCCCACCCCACCTCAACACGGAGGTACGGCCCCACGCCCAAATCATAGTTAGAAACCTCGCATGCCCTACTATAGGGCTCTAGTCAGGGCCTCACCTGTCATGGCCACACGTTTTGAGCTCTCTTTACTGTCACCGAGAGGCCAACATCCCGCCACCACATCTGTGGCAACTACGTCATAAGCCAAATCATAGGTAGAGACTCTCACCGCCACTTGGCATTAGCAGGGCCTCACCTACCCAAACATTCAACAGTTAAACTCTTCGCTTCGGCATCTAGCATTACAGTCCATTTCTTCCTTTTACTCCACCCCCCACACACCCCCAACTTCCTTACTCCCTCACTATTATATCTTCACATAATAATTCCTTTTTAGAATGTTCCCAAGTTCTCAAGAACCAATGCCAACTGAAGAACTGACAGAAGATATACCGTTCACGCCAACCAGACCCGAGTCTCCAGGCGATTCACTCACCCTTTCAACCCCCACGTCCTTGAGAGCATGGACTATTCCCAAAATTACGGCCGAACTTAGGCTCAGGGGAATCCCCTTTCCGGCCACAGCCAGAAAGGCTGAACTTTATAGGCTACTGACCCACCAAGCCCCCGAGCCTAGGCCAGGCACTAGCTCTCAAGGACAACCACCAAGCTACAGCACGGCCAACCAGGATACCCTGGCAGAGATCTTGGCCAATCTACAGACCCTCAATAACAGGCTATCTAAGGTGGAGAGCGCCATCTCCTCCCCAGGTACTATCACGGTAGTCCCAGCCCCTATCACGGTAGTCCCAGTCCCTATCACGGCTGTACCCGACATACCAACAGGCCCTCCCATACCCCCCGCCCCCCAGCACCAGGCACAGCCATTACACCATTTGAGTCACCAGCACACTCCGTCTCTGACTCTATCAAGAAAGATATCCTAGACGGGAAGGATGTGTGTCTGGTGTCTCTGCTCATAGCCTCTCAGGATGTTCTTGAGAACAAGGCTTTCAACTATGGTGACATTTCTGTGGTGCTCAAGACAAGGGATCCCAGGCTTAATAAAAAATTGTCAATACCCCAGTTTGTGATAGCCTTCGGGATATATCGAGATGTTATTTGCACGGTGTACCCCCACAGGAGAGAAGAATTAGACCTTTATCTGCACAAGTTGGTGGCATCAAGTACGGCATCAAGTACGGGGGCTCCTCTTTCTATGACTACCACAAGTCAGTGTCAGCGAAGGCGGCGACCCATCTGAAGCAGTTCAATATTAAAATGAACTGGGGTCAGATGGACACAGAACTGTTCTGTCGCCACTTCGCTGGACTCAGGCCCCCGGCTTGTGCCATATGCAACTCGACATCCCACATGGCGGACTTATGTCCAGTCGAAGCAGATCCCACCACCTCCACCCCCACCTCTCACTCCACTTTCACACCTCACTCCACTTTCACCCCCTACAACAAGTCATCGGGTGGTCTTCGGGATAAGTTAGGCAGGCCCATCTCCTTTCTTGGGAAAGCCCAGGTGTGCAATAACTTCAACGCAGGCTTCTGCAGTTTCAGCGCCTGTAGATTATTGCACATCTGCTCCATATGTTTCAGGGCACATACAAAGACCATGTGCCCAGCCAGGTTGTCACCAAACAAATGACTAACCGACATAAACATCGACAACCTGTTTTTTTATCTAAGGTCTCACCCTAGCAGGCATCTGGTGGATTATCTCACCACAGGGTTCACTAAAGGTTTTCTCACGGGTATAGTAGCCATTCCACCAGGTACACTAGAATGCCGTAATCTCCAGTCAGCACGTTCTCCACAGACACTCTCATTGCCTCGGAGATCACCAACGGGTTCATGATAGGCCCCTTCACCTCTTCACCATTCTCCTCCTGGCGCACTAACCCCATTGGTATTGCTATTCACAAATATTCTAATAAAAAACGTCTAATTATTGATTTATCGGCACCGCACTCCTCTTTTGTTCCTAGCATAAACGCACTCATTCCAGCAGACGAATTTTCACTTCAATACGTAACCATCGACGACGCCATACAGTCCATCATATCATCTGGTAACCGACCCTGGCTTAACAAAACGGACATTACAAACGCTTTTAAATTACTACCCATGCACCCCTCACTCTGGCACTTACATGGTATTAAATGGCGTGGGAAATACTACTTCTCTACACGACTCACTTTCGGTTCTCGTAGCAGCCCCAAACTGTTCGACATTTTCGCAGAGTCATTATGCTGGCTGCTTCTGAACATCACCAGGTGTCACTCAGTTATCCACTACCTCAACGACTTTTTACTTATAGAGCCAAGGTCACCATCACCCACAGCAATCATAAGCACTACTGCACTATTTGCTACACTTGGAGTCCCTTTGTCCCCAGCCAAAACTATAGGCCCCACAACTAAATTGACCTTTCTGGGGATAGAACTGGACTCGGTTAACCTCAGAGCTAGCCTCCCTCACGACAAACTGGCACGTTTGAGAGGGGAGATAGACTTGTTCCTGCAGAATGATGTTTGCACTAGGAAAGAACTTCAGTCCCTTCTCGGTTCCCTGAACTTCGCTATGCGCATCATTCCGCAGGGAAGATCTTTCATTTCCAGACTTCTTTCCCTGATGCACGGAGTTCTGGACTCTGGCACAGTTTCTTTGGACCACCACGCCAAGGCTGACTTAGCTATGTGGGGGAAGTTTTTGAAGGACTGGAATGGAATCTCCATGTTTATCCCCCCTCTCTCCACCTCTTCACCCATCATCCACACAGACGCAGCAGCCAATACCGGTTTTGCAGCCATTTTCGGGAACCACTGGTTCAGGTGCCATTGGCCCTCTGATACGGATGCCTTGCCAGGATTCAGAGAGACCTCAGCACTATTTGAAATTTATCCCATTGTGGCGGCCGTACACACCTGGGGTCATCTCTGGTCTGGCAAGGCAGTCAAATGCTACTCCGATAACTCGGCAGCTTGCGAAATCGTTAACAAAGGGCGATCATCTTCCCTGACCATCATGCGGCTGATTCGCAAGCTGACCTGGTTGGCAGCATCCGGCCAGTTTCACTTAGTTTGTTTTCACATCCCGGGTATTCACAACACGGCCGCTGACGCTCTTTTTCGTTCTCAATTTCAGGCATTCTCTCAGGCACT